>NW_015173174.1:162159-216533 GCF_001447785.1 Gekko japonicus | reverse complement strand
TGCAAGTCCTTGTGGGTTCCCTGTTTGTGCTCATATATTTATGTACACTAACTTTCTAAGTAGCACTGATCAGTAAGAGTCCTAAAATCAGGCCACTTCATTGTTTGTAGGTGGCAATGTAGTCCTTAAACACTCTGAATATCTCACCATACATACAGAACATATTTGTAAAGGATGCTTTCTGGAATAGAGTGGGGTTTCCTCACTGGGGCTGAACTGTTAATGGATGACCCTCTCATCTTTTCTTCCTGACAGGAATAAAGAGGCTTTTGGGTGGATGGAGCAAACAATGGTCCATTACACACACATATCTTACAGCAGATTTTCAGAGCAGTAAGCTTTTAATCTTGACTTTGGATTCTGTGCCCATTTCATGCACCATTCTTTTTTCTCCAGTGTATTTATTCTACAACTACAATTTTAAAAACACACTTTTTAAAATTGAGGCAGAATGTCACTTCTGATGTGTGGGGGGTGGCATCCAAAGTTTTTTTTTTAAAAAAAAATAAATAAATTATACAGTTGCCCTATTGCAGCTCCAGAGTAGGGTCCAGCAAGCACCTTCCATTTTAATCCTCATGGTTCTGGTTTTGCACCTGCATTTTAGCATTAGTTCAGTGAATGAAAGGGAACAGGAACAGAAAGGAATACAGGCAAAGGGGGGAAACATGATGTTGAAACTGAGCAGACTTTTTTTGGAACTGACAAGCAGCAGTGAAGCCTCATTTTCCATAGCGCCGAGCACTAGGGGATGTTCTGCTGTGTTATTGGCCACTGTGAATAATGGGAAAGAGGCACATGAGTGTACAGAATGCATGGTAGAACCCACTGACACTGGCATTGCAAGCTGTGATCGTTGGCAATGTGTGTGTGCACACCTGTGGAAAGTTGGCTGCAACTACACCACACTTTGCACAGGGCTACAGCTTGTATGGGGGAGGAGTCCTCTGGCAGAAGCTCTGAGAGTATTTTTAGTCTTGTGCCACTAAATTGAAAAATGGGGGGGGTATTTTCACTGATGCCCTAGTGCAGCTGCATAGTAATGCTAATTTCCTGCCTGTCAGGATGCAAGATTCCTAAGGGTACTGAACTAATGAGGCATGGAACTCATGAGATATTCCATCATTCAGTCCTCTTGACCACAGCAGTGGTTTATGCAGGCCTCATTTGGTGCCGGGGCTCACTGGAGCGAAGCTCCAACAGTGAGGAGGCCAGGGGGCGGGGACATGTAGCAAGCCCCACCCCTGCTCCCAGCAGCCCCCCCCCTTAGTTGGGCCAAGGAGAAAGAAGAAGAAAGGGTAAGTTGCAGTTCCCCCTGCCTTTCCAGGTGCTGAAAAGGCCCCCGCCACCCTCCCTCCCACTTTTCCAGTCCCCCACTAAGCGCGGAGCCCAGCAAAGCCCTCCCCAACTCCCCCATCTTTCCAGACCCACGTTAAGCAGATCCCCCATAGGTAGCAATGCAAAGAGTCCAGTGGCACCTTTAAGACCAAGGCTTATTCAGGTAGAGGGCAGATCTGCATGTCCCTCCCCCCATAGGTAGCAATTAAAGAGTCCAGTGGCACCTTTAAGACCAAGGCTTATTCAGGTAGAAGCTCACTGTGAGGGTAGATCTGCATATCCCCCCCCCATAGGTAGCAATTAAAGAGTCCAGTGGCACCTTTAAGACCAAAGCTTATTCAGGTAGGAGCTCTCTGTGAGGGCAGATCTGCATGCCCCCCCCCCCCAGGTAGCACTGCAAAGAGTCCAGTGGAACCTTTAAGACCAAGGCTTATTCAGGTAGAAGCTGTCTGTGAGGGCAGATCTGCATGTCACCCCCATAGGTAGCAATGCAAAAGAGTCCAGGGACACCTTTAAGACCAAGGCTTATTCAGGTAGAAGCTCACTGTGAGGGTAGATCTGCATATCCCCCCCCATAGGTAGCAATAAAGAGTCCAGTGGCACCTTTAAGACCAAAGCTTATTCAGGTAGGAGCTCTCTGTGAGGGCAGATATGCATCCCCCCCCCCCAGGTAGCACTGCAAAGAGTCCAGTGGAACCTTTAAGACCAAGGTTTATTCAGGTACAAGCTCTCCCACTTTCTGACAGACTTCGGGTGATGTCAAGGTGTGTGGCATATGCAAATAAGTCATGCTAATGAGCTATGCTAATGAGCTCCTGCACCTCTTTTGCTACGAAATGACCCCTGGGTTTATGTGATACTATCCAGCCCACCATTTGAGATCCTATTTGCAAGCCCTGCTCTCTGTTCTTCTGCCAGCGGACACAAGGCAGATGGTGACCAGAAACAGGGTTTATTTGGTGGCAGTACCTCACCTTTGGAATGCCCTCCCCCTTGAGCCACCTTTCTTTCAGGTGCCAGGGCAAAACATTTCTTTTTACCCAGGCTTTTAACTAAGAGGTTCCACCTTTTTAATATTTCTTATGGTTGACTCCCAGCCTATTATCTGTTTTATCAACTACATTTTAGACTGTTCTGCTTTAAGCACTTTTATACTCTACCTTGCTTTTATCGGCTGTTTATTGGTAATGTTTTATTAAAATTGATTTTATTGATTTTGTTTGTATCTTTTCTTATTGGTCCTGTAGCATACAAATATTCTAAAATAAATACAGGAAAACCAGTATAGAAGCTTCAATGACAATAAGCCATAGCAGGTTATGTGCCCTGATCCTGACTTTTAAGTCTAAATAGTCTAAAGTCCCAGTCACGTGGGCCAGATAACATGGGGGGGGGGCATGGCTGTTCGCCCTGGAGCAAAATAATGCACAGTAGCTCGATCACACGATCCCCGAGTCTCCGTGCTGCAGCGTGGCAAAGAAGCGATGCGGCGCAATCACACAAGCGTTTTTCATTTGTGTGCATGCGCAGTTCCACGGAGCAGCACTGCTTTCAGTTTCGTGTTTGTGTGCATGCACTTACGAAGAACATCCAGTTTGCAACGGGATGTGAATGGGCGCCAGATGCCACGGGATACTAGCTCTCCTGCAATCAGACGCCCACCTGTTCCGCGCATTTTCCGGATACTAGTGCACTTTCCTTGGTACTTTTTAACTCTGCATCTTTGGCAGGATGTCATGGGTTGGCCACGGGTGCACCACGCTTCCCAGATGTTGTGGTGTGATTGCGCCCCAATAATCTGCCTGATATTCGTGCCTTTCGCACAGCAAATTCTCCATGTGACTGGGGCCTAAATAAGGTGACCCTGCTGTTTTATTGCTCCACCATCACCTTCCCCAAGTCAGCAGAAGCAACAGCTGATATACGGTGAAGCACACTGCACATTAGAGTGAATTTAGTGGATAAAGTCTGCAATCCTAAGAACTCATTCCTGGGAGTAAGCGTCATTGAATAAAATGTAACTTAAATCTGAATAAACCTGTTTAGGCTTGAGTTCCAAAGGGCCTAAGGCTGTTATTCCCATTTTATATAAATGCATATCAGAAGAAATCATGACTGTTTATTGTTGCTGATTAATATAATATGGCCTCGGCCACACGGGCAGGAAAATGTGGGGGGGAGGCATGGCTGTTTGCCGTGGAGCAAACTAACGCGCGACTGTGCAATCAGGCATCGGGTTGAGGTCCCGTCGAGCTCCCGTGGTTAGGGGGGAGGTGCTGATCACACGACGTGGCAAAGAAGCGGAGCGGCGCAGCAAACGGGATTGTGTTTTTTTAAAAAAACTGAAATGTGCGCATGCTCCGTTGGGTGCTTGTGCGCATCCGTGGAGACTTGGGGGGAAAAAACTTTTTGCGAGGGGACATGGGCAGGTGCTGGAACTACCACCGGAAATGCGATCAGATGCCCGCCCTTGCCCCGCGGTTTCCGGAAACTAGTACCTCTGAGGTACTAGTTTTTTACCCCACATCTTCAGTGGGAAGCCTCGGGTGTGCCATGGGAGCTCTACGCTTCCCAGATGTGGCGGTGAGATCACGCCCGAAAAATCCGCCTATCTTCCATCTCTCTAGCGTGCCTAATGCTCCGTGTGACTGGGGCCTATGTTTCTTTATACCTTACCTCCCCGCACAAATAATTAGATACCATCCTTTTAAAGCAGAGGTCTATCAGTGGCTATTAGCTACAAGGTATAGATAGGGACTCTGGGGCAAGTGATGTTCTGTCTTCTTGGTGCTTGGGGGGGGTCAACAGTGGGAGGGCTTCTAATACAGACTTCCTGATGTTGGTGCAAGGGTGTCTTGGTATGTTCATCTTTCCATTTTGATAGTTTTCAACAACATGAACTCATGGGCAATTGGAGTGTTGTGGACATCATATTAGTTCTATTAGGTTTTCAGCTAGAACTTGCAAGAGACATGGAGCTGCCAATACTCTTAAGTCTCTTCATCTAGAGACTAGGAAAACAGGATGGCACAACATCTTGACATAAATCTATTTCTTTCATCCAGATGTTCGTGATAACATCTCCCAAGCCGCTCCCTTCCTAACATGGCAGTGTGCTATGGCATAGATTCAGTAAATGCTTGTTGTAAGCACGGTATGTGGTTGGAGATGTGGAGTTAAAAAGGTGTGATAATATTTCTTCATATTTGTCATAAAGTGGTGACAACCACCTGCTGTAAGTTCATTCATTTACTATGGCACCTGAACTATAATGCATTTGCTACAACATAAGTATATATATGCAAATATGAATGCTCACCAAAAAGATTGTGTAGACAAAGCTAATTATAAATTGATCAGGTGGCAGCAAAGTGGAGGGAAGACATGTCAAATAAAAGGAAAGGGTTCAGATGCATCATATCCAGTCTTTAAATTTATGCTTCAAATTTAGCCCCTCGAAATGTCAGGGACACTGGTTAGCTTGCCAGAGGCAATATTTGAACCGATCAAAGGAATTTTAAAAAACCCCAACTTATTTCAGTTTCCAATGAAAAGGTTCTCTCACCTAAATTACAGATGTTAAAGCAAAGTTTTGAAACATTCACTTGTGGAATTATAATGCACTGAAGAGATGTCATAAATATACCATGCAACTTGTGTCCAGTCCAACACAATTTTTTCCAGGTATGACCTTCTGCCTACACACAAGCAACAGAGGCTCTGTGTTTCTGTTCCCAAATATTAGCTAGCTTCTCTGTTTTCACTTTTGTGGACTTTGCTACCATCCTCCCACCGTCAAGAGTCAACAACCTTTGGGATATGCTTGATTCTTTCACATTCTCATTGCCAAGATGTATTGCTTTTTGCTGCAAAACGTATCAAAACATCTCTTGCCAATCTTGTCTGTCTCCATTCAAACATGGACCTCTCATGTTTCTTGTAATAAGAATTTTCTACTATTCAACTTTTGGATCTTTATTAAAAAGATTTACCTTTAGGATTAAGTTAAATGCAATAAAATAGGTTAGGTTTCCTTGAAATGTTAGGTTCCTTTTAAATGTGAGACTCTTGGGGTCCTTAAGTTTACCTTTCAGGATCAGGTCCTTAAGTCTACCTTTCAGGATTAACTAGATGCAGCAAAATAGGTTAAGTTTCCTTTAAATGTTGGGTTTCCTTTAAACATATATAACTGGAGCACACACCAAAATGTTAAGGCATTCTAGCATTTCATAGTGTGCAGCAGACTGGACTGGAACCTGATATGGAGGTGGTTGTTTTCTATTTGGTGAGTTCATATCTCTTTATTATTAAAAATATTTACTAAAAAAGAATTAAAAACATACTTATAAAATAATTTTATTTCAGGAACATAAGCTTTGATAAGCAGAGAGAAAAAAACCTTGGAAAATAAAAGAGACGACACTCACTAAATGGTACACAAGAAATTCCAACTCAATTTATTTTAGTATAACAATTGATATTTCCTCTTGACACCTTCTTTATGATATGTGCTTGTAATGTTTGTCTTGTAGCAAAATGATGAATAAGAGAATTTACTTCTGAGGAAGTCATAAGAGAATTTACTTTTGAGGAAGTTTAGGAGCAAAACGAAGACTCAAGCTGCCCCTGCTGCGGATTTTCAGGTAAGTAGTAGTGTTTTCTAGGAGTTTTTTTTTATGCCACTATACACGGTTTTTTTTATGCTATACACGGCCTTTTAATGCCACTCCCTCTGCACCCCCCCTTCTAGGTGCTTAGGCCGCGCATGGGGCCTGGCATACCTTCTGCCGCTGCCTCCACCGCACCTTTCCCCACTGCACTCCCCCTTTCTTGGGAGATTGGCCCACACAAAGGGCCTGGCTGGGCACAGCCTTCTGCCGCCACCGCCACATCACCTCTTCCCATCACTGATCTTTGAGCCATGCAGCAGGCCCAGCTTGCCTGCAGCCTTCTGCCGCCCCCTCTGCTGCTCCCAGAGTTTGCCTGCGGCCTTCTGCCGCCACCCTCTCTGATCTTTAGCCTGCACAGTGGGCCCAGCTTGCCTGTGGCCTTCACCCTCCCCCTTCGCCACTCCTGGAGCTTGCTTGCAGCCTTCTGCCACCACCCTTGCAACTTCCAGAGCTTTGCCCACTGCTGTAGGTCTGGCTTGCCTGCGGCAGCTTGGCATGGCCTTCCAGCCCCACTGTGCCACCCCGGCCCAGCTTATCTGCAGCAGCCAGGTGCGGCCTTCCACCGCCACCCCTGCCACACACCCCTGGCCTATGGCGCAGGGGCCCATTGTTAGGGGGCATGTGGCCCACAGGGGGTCTGCTTTCATTCCAGGCTGCTGGAGGGGTGCGGCAGGCTAGGCAGCCGCCGCCTTGGCGGCCAGGCATGGGCTTTATCAGACTTGGAGAGGGCGTGTGATGCTGCCGATGGGGGGGACCACCTGCCATGGCCTACGCAACTGGTTTCGGAGGGGAGGGCCATGTGCTAATGCAAAACATACATGTACACATGAGTGAATTTGACATGCAGAAACAGCTGAATAGAGAACACTAGACAATACTGATCATTATAGGCAGTTAGACAGTTAGGGCATGTGGTTCCCAGTTATGTAGTCAGGCAGCCAGCAGTTAGACAGTCTGGGTGTGGGGTCCACGGTTAGGCAGATCGATGTAGATCGCTGTTTGCCTGGACCTGGGTGTCCCAGGAGAGCCCAATCTCATCAGATCTAAGATGCTAAGCAGGGTCGGCCCTGGTTAGGACTCGGAGGGGAGACCTCCAAGGGAGTCTGAGGTCTTTCCGTAGAGAGCAACAATGACAAACAACCTCTGTTGGGCTTCCTCCTTGATTTCAGCTTCCCCCCCCCATGGCCTTCCTGGTGACAGGGTGCATATATGCGAGTACAGGGAACGGGGGGGGGGTTATTCGTCTTGTTGTGTTCCTTTAGTGTCTTTGAGTAGGTATGAAGCCCCCATCATGCAGCCCAGTTGCTGGGGCGCCACGGTGGTCGTCACCCAAGATGCGAGCCAGGCCAGCAGCAGGCGAGACACTAGTGGCAAGAGTGGCTGCTCGGCGAAGTGGAAGGTGGTACCGCGCAGCACCGGAGAAGTGGATGGCATGGCAGAGCTATTCAGCACTGTGTGTGGCGTTAAGCAGGCCTTCGATCAACTTTCGGAGAAGGTGGACAGAATGAGGGGGGACAAGCTAGCCAAGCGGGCCCGAACAACAGAGACGCCTCGGGCCCTTCCCGCTGGGGACGGCAGGTCTATAGGTCACCAGATGAGGGCGCTGTTCACCACCGTGGGGGTCCTCCATCAGCATGGCTAGTCAGCGGTCTTCACATCAAAGTGCACGCCCTAAGGCCAGGGGATGGGAGCAGGGTAGCTCGGGATCCTCAGCACACCCCAGGGATGAGTGAGGACTACTCAGGTGAGGCCTCATCTGAAGGGGACAGCAGGCTGCCCCCGAGCGATTATTGGGCAATAGCGGCCCATGAGCCAGTGTTGCCAGCTTGGGTAATACACAATAGGGTGACCACTCGGGCTGACAGGGATCCCGGGGCGGTCTGGGACAATGTGAATGTGTCTGATCCATCGTCCATATTGTCCATGTACTCAAATAGGGAGGATCCACCGGGGCATCACTTATCGGATGGGGTTCCGGATAACATTCTGAATGGGTATTACATTAATGTATTTACCTTGCATTAAAAAAAAATGGGAAGATGAGGGCCGCACTGAGATCAGGCAGGAGGGAGAGGAAGGACAAAAAAAGAGGAAATTGAGCACACCTTCCTCAACTGGGTCTCTGGTTACTTGGTATACGTGGGAGCAGGGCTCTAGTCGGGGGGGAGCTCTCAGGTACGGAGCTCCGGAAGAGAACCTCTAGGGGGCGGGGCGGTCACGTGGTGAAGTCCCGCCCCCTTCTTTACCCCGCCCTCTGCTTCGATCCTCATTCCGTTTGGGAATGAGGATGAAGCAGGAGGGTAAGTAGCCGGGCCTTCTGACACACTTCCGGTGATGTCAGGGGGGGTGGCCTTCTGTCACTTCCGGTGATGTCAGGGGGCGTGGCATATGCAAATAAGTTATGCTAATGAGTTATGCTAATGAGCTCCGGCAGCTCTTTTTCTACAACAAGACCCCTGCGTGGGAGTGGTGGCGATGGCATACCTGGAACAGGGTTGGCATCTGCTTAACCACATGAGCAATGTGGTCAAAGCCAGGGTTTTGGCTGGTGAGGTCCAGCAATGGACTATGACAAGACCTGCCGTAAACTGGCCACACACAATGACAGGGCCTGGTGGGATCTGCTAAAGGACAAAGTATGGCTCCTGGAGATCGGCCCATGTATTGAAGGAAAAGGAGAGGTCAAAAACGATTGGTGGTCTGCATGGAGGGATTGGTTATGAAGGGTTTCCTGGGAATATAACCAAGGGCGCTGCCACAGGGCATGTTGTAAATTCAGCCACAGTTGCAAACTGTGCGGTGGGGGGCACAGAAAGGTTTCTTGTACATGGTCAATGGGCAGCCAGCAGCCCTTTCGGGGCGGCAAGCCCTTCTTTGGCAGTGCCACCAACAAAGGGGGAGGAGGGTCTTCTGGCACCTCAGCTGCTTCCTCTTTGAGATGCTAGCGCCCCACGGGGTTTCTGGTTATTGGCAGTCACCCCAGTGTGGGTGTCTGCTTTGAGACCGTTCCTGGTGGCATACCCCTTCAAGGAGGCCAACCAGTACATTCTTGAGAGGTTCACCAAAGGCTTTCCCATCCCTTTCGATGGCCCACCCGTTGCCACTGATTCAAACAACCTGAAGTCTGCCAGGTAGCTGCCTGACGTGGTTTCCAGGAAGCTCCAGAAGGAGCTAGCTGTGGGGTGCATCGCAGGCCCATTTAGCACACCTCCTTTAGCGAACCTTAGGGTATTCCCCTTGGGGGTAGTGCCTAAGAAGATGCTGGGCCAGTTTGGTGTAGTGGTTAAGTGCACGGACTCTAATCTGGGAGAACCGGGTTTGATTCCCCACTCCTCCACTTGCACCTGCTGATGTGACCTTGGGTCAGTCACAAGCTCTGGCACAGCTGTTCCTGAAAGAGCAGTTTGTGTCAGAATTCTCTCAGCCCCACCCACTTCACAGGGTGTCTGTTGTGGGGAGGGGAAGGGAAAGGAGTTTGTAAGCCGCTCTGAGACTCCAAGTGAAGGGCGGGGTATAAATCCAATCTCTTCTTCTTCTTCTTCTTCTGGGCGAGTATCACCTGATACATCATCTTTCATATCCGAGGGGCTCTTCAGTGAATGATATGATCCCTCCTGAGTTTTGCTCAATCCGGTATGCCTCGTTTGATCACGCAGTCAGGCTGGTCAGAGCTTGCAGCCGGGGGCGCTAATGGCCAAGTGTGCTATTCAGTTGGCCTTCTGGTTGCTTTTGGTCTGCCAGGATGACATTTGCTTGCTGGGTTTCAAATTTCAAGAGGTTTGGTACATTGACAAGGCCATACCCATGGGCTGCGCAGTGGCCTGTGAAGCCTTTGAGACTTTTAGTACCTTCCTCGAGTGGGCAGCGAAGTTGTGAACTGGCAATTTGGGGATCACTCATTATTTAGATGATTTCTTCTTTGTTGGCCCCGGGGACAATGACGTCTGTGCAGATTCTCTATGGTCATTTCAAGGGCTTGCTGAGGAGCTTCGTGTCCCATTGGCTATGGACAAGACCGAGGGGCCGACAACGAGGTTGTCTTATCTGAGTATTCAGTTGGACTCAGTGGTGGGGGCGTCTAGATTGCCAGAGGATAAACTCTTGGCCTTTCAGGCACTCATCACGTTGGTGTGGGCGTGGTCCAAGTGCACCTTGAGAGAAATACAGTCATTGGTGGGACATTTGAACTTTGCATGCCGAGTGGTTTCACTGGGCAGGGCCTTTTGCTCATGACTAATCAGGGCGACTGCAGGGGTCCTAGTGCCTCATTACAGCATACGGGTGACCAAAGTCATGAAGGAAGATTTGGGCATCTGGCTTCAGTTTCTGGCAGAGCACAATGGGGTCACCATTTGGCAGCGGTCTCTGGAGTTGCAGGATGCTATTTAGATACACTCTGATGTGGCAGGGGGTGCCAGGTTTTGAGTCTTTTATGAAGGCCACTAGTGAGCTTGGCCTTGGCCCGAGTCCTGGGGGGGACCCTATGTTCTCAAGGATCTCACCTTCTTAGAGCTCTTCCCAGTACTGGTGGTGGTAGTAATTTGGAGGGACCTCTTTTGGTGCGATAACCAGGCAGTGGTGCGGGTGGTGAATAAGCAGTCTTAGTCCGAGCATGTGATGCGGCTGGTCCACCAACTGGTTTTAGCCTGTTTGGCAGATACCATTACATTTGCTGCATGTCATGTTCCGGATGTGGATAACAGCATAGTGGATGCTTTGTCTCGATTACAGAAGGAGCATTTCCGCGTACTTGCACCGGAAGCCAACAACGTTTCAGACCCATTTCCAGAGGAGCTTGGGGAACTTGGGAAGATACAATAACGCCAGGCATCTATGGCTCCATCACCCCCTCCACTTTAAAACTTATGCCAAGGCTATAGACACCTTTTTCAACTTCACGGTGGAATGTGGGGGCCTGCAAACCTGGCCTGTGAACTGTGATTGGGTGCTTCGCTACATGGCAAGCCTCCAGGATAAAGGGTTCTTCCATAGCACCATTCGAGGTCACGTGGTGGCCATCACATTCTTTAGTAAACAGAAGGGTTCATGGACCCATGCCACTCGTTCCAAGCCTGTAGAGCAGTCGAGGGGTGGTGGATGCTGGCTGCATAACCTCTGGATCGCCGCAGGCCTCTGACCTTTAACTTATTGGTGTGGGTGTTGCAAGAGCTTCCGGCATTGTGTTGGTCCCCATATGAAAGTGAGCTGTTTGAAACCGCGTTCGTTTTGGCCTTTTGGGGGGAAAGCTCCAGAACATCATTCATCAATACGCCCTTTGGGGTTAAGGATGTCTCCTTTGGGTCGAATGGAGTTTAATTGTTTATCAGGAGGTCAAAGACCGATCAATTAGGAAAAGGGGCGAGTTTACACCTGGAGGCCCTGCCGGGGGGGCATGCCCAGTACGGACCATGAGGGCATTTCTGGTGATGTGGCCTCGAACAGCCGCCCCCCCTGCTCATCCATAGGGATGGGGCTCCGATGACCAGGTATCAGTTCATGGGTGTTTTCAGAGCAACAGTGGGGGCTTTGGGCTTGCCCTGCAAGAAATTTGGGCCCCAGTCCTTTAGGATCAAGGCAGCGACCATGACTGTGGGCCTCTGGATGCCTGAGGTGCACATACGAGCCACAGGGCAGTGGCACTCTAAGGCCTCCAAGGCTTAGGTTCAGCTGCAACTGGCAGGTGACCATTGAGGGTATCTCTGACTCCTCAGTTCCAGGGTGCACACACAGGATGGTCTGGATTTTTGGGCACAGCATCGTTCATTAGGCAGGTTTCTATGACTCATTGTCTGGTTGGGGCAAGGACTTGGGACTGTAGGCAGTCGTGCATATCACATGGATGGCCCAGTGGGGTATGCAGTGGAGATCTTTATTGTCCTGGTTGGAGCACATTGGGGCCAAGCACCAACCTCCCAATTCACTGGTGCTGCAACTCGGGGAGAACAATTTGATGAGGCGACCTGGGGCATCCCTTGAGCACCAGGTGCTGGCTGACCTGGCCTTCTTGTGTGAGGATTTGCCCAGCACAGTTTTCTTTTGGTCAGATTGGCTGGAATAGAAGTCATGGCATGGAGCGGCTCATCCCAAGAAGGTGAATGTGGCAAGGAGGAAGGTGTCTGGCAGACTGGGCCGGGCGGTCGAGTCAACAGGTGGGGTTTGGATCTGCCACCCAGAAATCTCCCACAGGATGGAGGCCTTGTTCCAGGTGGACGGAGTGCATCTCTCCGCTTGGGGTATGGATGTCTGGCTACATGGAGTCTGTCATTCCCTGCTCTCTTGGCTACAGTTGTAGGGGTATTGGCAGAAGCAGGACCAAGGGGTTCATCCTGCTCTTGTGACAGTAACAGCATGGAGTCGGATCCGTTTGCGGAAATCATCCTGCGTGCCATTTTCTGGAAGTGGGGACCCCTTTAAGGGTCTTGGCGCGAGGGCTGAAGGGAGCAAGGAAACACAAGGACTAACAGCGATTGCCCTCCCTGCCAGATGGCACGGGAGTTCATGAAGGGGCAGGCATCCATGTGAACCCCAGCAACCTGCCATTCCACAGTCTCTCTTTTTTAAAAAACCATTTATTAGGATATAATTAAAATTCAAGCACATCTCAGAATTAATATAATACATCCTTTTTCTTCTTACTCCCTCCCCTTCTTGGCTTCCCACAGTGCTCCAGCCTCCTGCCCATATCTTAAATTTTCTGTCTATCTTTCTTTCTAGTTATTCATATTCTGCAGGTAACTCATTTTCCATCTGTTGTTCTTATAAATTTACATTTTATATTTCAATAATTGTTAAAGCAAAACAAATTGTCCTTTACATCCCAATATTTTTCTAAATAGTCTTTAAAGTCTTTCCAGTCTTCGAAAAATTCTTCTGCTTCTAGATTTTTATGTTTTCTTGTCATTTTGTCCATTTTGACCATAAAAAGTAATTTCTTTATCAATTCCCCAACTTCGGGTACCTTATCTTGTTTCCAACATTGAGCATATGTCATTCTGGCAGTTGTAATCATATACCACATCAATGTTCTTTTTGCCATATTAACTTCTTCCATTTTAAGTCCCAAAAGTAGTATTTCTGGTTCTTTTTTAAACTTACATTTCACAATTTTTTCCATTTCTGCATGTATCTCAGTCCAAAACATTTTTGCTTTGTCACATGTCCACCACATATGATAAAACGAGCCTTCCATTTTTTTACATTTCCAACATTTGTTTGTCATATTACTATTCATATTTGCGATCTTTTTCGGTGTCATATACCATCTATACATCATCTTAAAGCAATTTTCTTTTAAATTATTACATGTTGAATTTTCATTGCATTTTTCCATAAAAATTCCCAAGATGACATAGATATTTCTTTATTCATGTTAACCGCCCATTTTATCATCTGTTCCTTAACTGTCTCATCTTCTGTATACCATTTTAGCAATATCTTATACATTTTAGAAATCAACTTTTTATCTCCCTCAAACCATACATTCTCAATCTCATTATACATTTTTCTAAACCCAAAAGTTTTTTTAAAATAAATCCTAAATTTGTCTATACTATAACCAACCATATTTAAAAGCCAAATCCTCTTCCATTTTCAGTTCATATGTCTTTCCCACCAATTTCAACATATCTCTATATTGTACCCAATCCTCTCCTTTATACGCCGAAAAAGGTCTTATGACTTCTGCTGGTACAATCCAAAGAGGTCTCTCATCTGAAAAAAATATTTTATACTTAGTCCATGTATCAAATAACGCCCTTCTAATATAATTCGTATTCTTTTATCTTTTCCATTAGCAATGGTAAATTTCGAACTGGGTCTTCTACCATAAACATTATGTCGTCCGCAAAGGCTCTATATTTATAAGAAAAACCTTTATTGGTTAAACCTTTGATTTCTTTGTCCTCCTTAACTTGTTTCAACAGTACTTCCAATATCCATATAAATAATAACGGGGACAGAGGACATCTTTGCCTTGTCCCCTTTTGCACTTTAAAGTAATCCGTCATCTCCGTATTAATTACCAATGCTGCTTTCTGTTCTGAATAAATTGCTTCTATTATATTTTTAAATTGCTCTCCGATATCTGTTTTTTCCATCACGCTATACATAAAGTCGCAATTTAAATTGTCAAATGCTTTTTCTGCGTCCACAAAGAAAAAGCCAACTTCTTTCTCTGGGTGCTTATCATAATATTCAATTGCATCAAGAACCACACTTATATTGTCTTTTATCTGTCTATTGGGCAAAAAACCTGCTTGCTCTTCCTCAATTGTATCTTGCAGGTATATCTTAAGTCTTTCTGCAATAATTTTCACAAACAGTTTATAATCATTATTCAAAAGAGAAATCGGTCTATAATTCTTCACATCTGTCAAATCCTGTGTTTCTTTGGGGATAAGCGAAATTGTAGCTTCTTTCCACGTTTCTGGTACTTTCTTTGTTTCTCTTATTTTGTTTGTCAAAAGTTCAAAGATTGGGACCAGCTCCTCTTTAAATTTCTTATAAAACTTTGCAGTAAAACCATCTGGTCCTGGAGCTTTCCCTAACTTCGCCTCCTGAAACCATCCCACAGTCTGTACCCATGCTTGTTGATTGGGTAATGGATACCTCGGCTGGCCAATGGGTCGGATCTGGTGGACCCATGCTGTGCCTATGCCTATTACAGCTGTAACCAATAAAGTTGTGGCCAATTTTATCCACCTAATTTCCAAAGAAACTGTTGTGTGAATGGTTAATTCAAACAACGCAGTATAGAGCTGGCCAAGCCTCTCCTTCCTGAATAAGACCTGGAATTGTAAATAGAAGGGGAAGTCATGGAGGCAGTGACAGAATTCACGTTCCTGGGATCCAAGATCATTGCAGACAGTGACTGCAGCCATGAAATTAAAAGACACCTGCTCCTTGGGAGGAAACCAATGGCAAACCTAGACAGCATAATAAAAAGTAGAGACATCACCCTGCCAACAAAAGTCTGTATGGTGAAAGCAATGGTATTCCCAGTAGTAATGTATAGCTGTGAGATTTGGACCATAAGGAAGGCTGAGCACCGAAGAATAGATGCTTTCAAATTATGGTGCTGGAGAAGACTCTTGAGAGTCCCTTGGACTGCAAAGAGACCAAATCAGTCAATCCTAAAAGAAATCAACCCTGACTGTTCCCTGGAAGGCCAGATACTGAAGCTGAAGCTCAAATACTTTGGCCACCAAATGAGAAGGGAGCACTCACTGGAGAAGACACTGATGCTGGGAAAGACTAAGGTAAAAGAAGAAGGGAATGGCAAAGGATGAGATGGTCAGACAGTGTTATTGATGCAACAAAGATGAAATTAAACCAACTCCAGAGCACGACGGAAGACAGGAGGGCCTGGTGTGATGTGGTCCATGGGGTTATGAACAGTCGGACTTGACTGTGTGACTGAACAATGACAACAATTTGATCATGCACACCAGTCATGATCTTGGCAGTTTTTTAAAGCCTGTCCTGTACAGATTGCACTCGTCCTCCAGTTTGGTGCAGTGATTAAGTGCACGGACTCTAATCTGGGAGAACCGGGTTTGATTCCCCACTCCTCCACTTGCACTTGGCTGGATGACCTTGGGCAAACCATAGCTCTGATAAGAGCTGTTCTTGAAAAAGTTACTGTCAGAGCTCTCTCAGCCCCACCTACCTCACAGGGTGTCTGTTGAGGGGAGGGGAAGGGAAAGAAGTTTGTAAGCCGCTCTGAGACACCTTTGGGTAGTGAAGGGTGGGGTATAAATCCAATATCTTCTTCTTCTTCAATGGATCGATCTCAAGCGATATTTCTTCAGTGGATCGATTTCAAGCGATTCTTACATTCAGCAGTTCACAGAAGGTCTATGTGGCTCAGCCACCATTTTAATGTTAGGCTTCCAGAGATTGTCAAAATGATCCCCCCCCAACTTTGTTCACTAAAGCATTAAAGAGAAAATTTTTTTCAAAGCTTTAGGCTTCCCCTCCCAGTCTCTCTTTCTTTTTACATCTCATTTCAATTTCCTTCTGCACTTTTTACATCTCATTTCAATTTCCTTCTTTTTACTGTTTAAAAATAAAAAACCTTTAAAATAAAAAAGATGTAGATTCCCAACAATCTGGTAACATTAATTATTAAAATATTATTATAACATGGTTGAAAAATGACATTTTTTTCTGTAGCAGAGTGGCTATAAAAATAAGCCCAGAAGTATTAATAACATTTAGCTGGATAAGCAAAATCATAGTAGAGAAGAACAGAAAAAGTACAAACATAATTTATTTAAAATATGAAGTTCATGAACATTCATAGTGCCTATCTTCTTGAAATCTTCCATGATGTCAACTTGGAAGAATGAATTGCTTAACCTTCTAGGTAACCTAGTGATATGCAAGTTCACAAAATACAATGACTTTAAAACAGCCATTAATCTTTGCCATTAATCTGTAGAATGCACTGAACCTGTTCTCTTTGAAACCTCAGCTGTGTTCCTAGTAATTCCCATCTATTTCTAATTTCAGACCAGCTGATTCAGTTATAGAAGCTAGCTGAGCTTCTGTGCTCAATATGGTGTTGAGGTTGTTTATTCCCCCCCCCCATAGAACAAAGCTTCTTTAAAGAAGAAGTAAATAGAACCTAGTCAATTAAAGAGGATATAATAGCAATCTGTTAGCTGCCAGTTCAAGCAGAAATAGAAGCAAATCAATCTCTATGAAGGTTCTGTCATGGAGTACACACGTTTTATATCAGCAATTCCTACGGTTCCAAAGTCACAAGTTCTTATAGGGCAAGTTCTGTTAATTAAAAAAAATAATCCAGTGTCACCTTGTCAGCTCAGTTAGCATTTCAGAGGCCCCGGGCATACGGGCCGGCTGAAACGCGGCTACGCAGAGCCGCTCCAAACTTGCGACGCCGCGGCGGGATCCCACGGATCCCCTAGCCGCGCGCATCACTCCCCGGCACGATCAGATGCCGGGGAGGAAAAGTCCGAGGGGAGGGGGGAGGCTGCCGAACTGCGCATGCTCGGGCATGCGCAGTACGCCCGGGGGCCGGGAAGCGGCGGCGCAAGGCCGCGCCGCCGATCCCACAGCCCGTCCTGAGCCGCGGCAATGGATGCAACCACCTAGAGAGGTGGTTGTATTTTGCTGCGCAGTATGGGCGGTTGGGCCGGATCAGGGACGGAGACGGCACGCTCGCCAGATGTTGCGGTGAGATCGCGCCTGTTTGCTCCGCCCCAGTTCCGTCCCGCTCCCGGCCCAAATGGGCTCGTATGAACGGGGCCAGAGTAAAGAACACCACTTTGGTTTCAAAACTGAACTGAAAGGTTAAACACACATTCACTGACTTTGGAAGGTTTTGTCCACACAAGAGAACTCCAAATCTCAGTGCCAATTGGCTCTTCCTTCAAACTTTATATTAGCCTACATCAGATGGCTAAAGAACAGGACAGCAGTGGTTTCTCCACAGAGGATTCTTTCTTTATTGGCTTGGATTAGACTTCCTTAAGATATACCCTTCCATAGATTTCCCACAAAGATATAGCGGTTTGATCAGGAGGTGGGTGTTGTCTGTGGATTAGTTGACCAGCTGAAAGATCGAATTGACTGGCTAAATCACGTTCTGTTATTAAGATTTCCCTGCTCTTGCTCTTGAAAGTGTTCTGCCTAAGGGTGAAAACAGAATATTGTGTCTGCAAGGGGTAACTAATTGAAACAACAACACAGCAGTAGTCTGACTCCCAAATGATACTATTCAAACCAGGAAGTCCTGATTAGTGATTTCTGAACTGCTTGGTTGGGCACCTGGGCACAGTGTACTATGAGTTCATCATGGATCATTAAGTTACCTTATTGAATTTTATTAAACCCACCCACCCCGCTACCCCAATATGAAAAGTTTTGGAAATGGTATCTCAGATTATCCATGGGGAAATGATTACCATTTTGGTCTCTGTGTTTCTCTCTCTTGATACAGTTCAGCAAAATCATTTTCTTCCTCCAAACCATAAAATTATTCAGATCAAAAGAACCTGCTTTACCCAACCTTTACAAAAATTCTGGTACTTCAAACAAATTGGGAACCATCCCAAATCCACTGAGGTAAATGGAAATACACCATTTTACTTCAGTGGGCTCCTTTAGATTCCGCTTTTAGTGAACTCAGCCAATTGGCACCCTTCATTTTGTCTAGCTCACAGAGATCTGAAAGCAGTTATTAATCATAAACTTATTTGAAAATTCAACTAGTCAATAGCAGCATTCAGAAGGAAGTCTGGACAGGCCCTGTGTTTAATATATAGGTGCACAGTACAGGTCTAGATCTTATTCCTCACCCTCCCCAAAGAATGAAAATTGTAGAGAATATGTCTGCCATAGAAAATATGTCTGCCATACTGTCATCAGTTCAGTTACCTCTATTGGCATTAACATAGAAAAAATATATACAAATAGATAAAAGATAGGAACATATATCACCCGGGGGGGGGGGACTTCTAAAATAGTCTGAAATCCATGTAAAATAAGTCTCAATTTCATATCTCCCAAATATAGATTTTGCATTACAATACTGTACTACGTATAAAAAGAGCAGCTTGAAAGAACTTTGCCAAAGGGACGGTTATATTTTCATAATCACTGTTTAGTAGATATAGCAGTTTGTGTGAATCAGGAAACTCTATGATACCACCAAGTAGTGACGATAAAATGCAGTGCCGAATATTAGTACAGTAATGACATTCCAATAACACATGAGACACTGTTTCAGTTGACTCGCTGGCACAGGGGCATAATCTATTAACAAAAGGGATACTATTAAACCTTCCAGTTAAGATCGCTGAAAAGAGACCATAGAACCTGAAAAGGCTCTGCGTAAGGCTGGGATCTGAAGTTGGTAAAGATAGCTAGGAGGATGACCCACAATGGGCAATATCCCATGGCTTAAGGGAGTCTTATTACCTACGTTGTACAGTTCAAATAGCTCTGTCTCAAATAGTCTGTCCCTTATTGTCTGCATTGCCTCCGATGCTGAGAGTGGGAGTAAGGATTCAAAAGAGATGTTCAGTGTTCTTAATTTATTTTCAATAATGACCAGCCAAGGGGAATAGTTATATTCAGTCAACAGTTGGAAGCAGTAACTAGAGGGATCAGATCTATAATGTAATCAAAGCCAAAACGTGAAGGTCATAAACCATGCCCTTGTAGTCATAAGATTTTGGCCACATTCTAGGCATAAAGCCGCATACGGAGTTCAAGATGGAACACCCAATATCTTCCATAGAAAGCCTGAATGTACCTGCTCAACTGCCTTATTTACTGATTCAATCCAAACAGGGGCTCTGTAGAGTAACTGAGGGTTTATTTTCAGGTTAAAGGATTTTAGTGAGGCTGGAACATATTGGTTCCCTCTTTCAGAAAAATAAAATCATAGAAGTGCATTAACATTTGCTTTAGCATTATTAATTGTTATTCTACATTGTTGGGTCCATGATATAGTAGCTTGGAAATGCAAACCTAAGTACTTAAAGTGCTTTACTTGTTTGAGCTCGTGGTCACCCACCTTCCAAGTGAATTGCTTCCTAGATTTGGAGAAGACAAGCGATCTGCATTTGATTCTGTCTCAAGAACTATCCTATGGGAAAAGTTGAAATCTTCTACAATAGATAGGCGCTTACTGTTTTTATTGAGAGCTCTTCACAAAAATACTTTTATTAGGGTACGATGTAATCCTCAAGGTCATCTTACAAGGATGATCAGGTCAGATAGAGGAGTAAAACAAGGATGTATCTTGGCACCTCTTTTATTTAATATTTACATCAATGACATGGTAAAGTTTTTGTACAAATCTGAATTTCATCCTCCAAAGCTTGCAGATAGACACATCTCGATCTTGCTTTATGCAGACGATGCCGTCTTGCTTTCTAGGACCTCCAAGGGACTTAAGAGAGCTATGTCTGCTCTTATGCAATACTGTAATCAGAATTGCCTAGAGATAAATTTGATCAAGCCGATAGTTAACTCCTTTCCAGGTCGTAATAGAAGGACACTTTTGTCAATTATGCTGGCAGGAGATAATCAAAAGCTGACTAGGATGGTTGCCAAATTTGGTTGGTTGGCATACCAAACTAGGAAAGAGATAAAGTTCAGATAGGCCTAAACCTAACCTTTGATCATAATTTTGATTCTATTATATCTGTATTTTAAAGTTTTTAGATCCTTATTTATAATTTTAGATGCCATTGTATTTTATAATTTTACTGCTCCTTTAACTGTATTTACTTGTCTTCTATTATACTGGTCTATGACTGTAATAAACTTGATTGAGTGAATGAGAAGACAAGCATTTTTGATTTTTCATAGTTTAATTCTAATTTTTAACGGCAAGGTATCTTTAGCCACTCGGTGACCAGTAGAACTTCAGCAGTTGAATCTGGCATAGAGAGGCAATGATAGGTAAATGCCTTACCTGCTGAATTTCAGCTTGTTATATACTTATTAAAGTGCTAGAAAAGGATTCAGCTTGGACAAGAACTTACATATGGACTCCCTGAAATGTTTCTTCTCTGAAAAGTTATTTTATTATTTTTACCCGAATCCTTTCAAAAGGTGCAACTAAAAATGGTTTGCCCTTCCATTATTGGTGAGGCATGGGAGCTAGAGAGTATGACCCCTCTATTGGTTCTAGCGTTATGAACTGTTACTGGCTCTATTCTGGAGCCCTCAACAGCAGCCTGATGCACAGGAATGAAGAGTTAGCTATCACTATCGCCAAGCCATAAAAATGTAATGATTTTCAACTGCTTAATAGTTGTGCTTTCTGCTGTTAACAGCACAGGTGCAAGTCTAGTTTTTTAAAAACCCTGCCAACTTTACCAGCCCCTCTGTTCAGCCTTTCAAAAAGTTTAATTCACATTAAACCATTTTTGTTGCCCAATTGCCATTTTTTTAAAAAAAAAAATCTATACTGTACCCCTGTATTCTTCAGAGAGATAGAGAAAAAAAGACTGTCCTCATTCTCTCACTCAAGGATATGGAATCCTTCACAGGCTTCATCCCTAAATCCTGTCTGAAATGTGCAAGACAGTCATTTTTCAAAGCAAAATACTTTAAGTCAAAACACTTACCAGGTCATGCCTGTTTACTTAAATCATGGGACTGGTGAATAAAGACCCCTTAACTTTACCAAGGCAAACTTGATGGATTTCCTCCAGTACATTTTCACAAACAGGAATATTAGCACATATGCCTAGCTGGCTTAATCTGTTGTTGGTAGTTCATGGAAAATGATATGTAGACGGTAAGCAGTGAGTGCCAGGATCAACATTCTTTCTTCTAGAAGCTGGAGATTTAAAAATTTTCCCCATCAAATGGATTTATGTGGGGATTTATATATCCTGCAAAACTTGGCTTGTCCTATATTATTCCCCCTTTTTCCTTTAGAAATTATATTTTAAAAAACCCAACAACAACAACCCTGTCATAAAAATAAAAGAGCAAGTTCTACTTCATGAAATTTGTTGAATTCCTTTTCTGTCCTCTCTTCAAACCCTTTATTTATTGACAGATTCTGTTAGCGGTGAAAGAGAGATCACAGTGTAAAGGCTAAAGTATCTAAGGCTGGGGAGATGAATTCTCACACAGCCCACTAGATGATCTTGAGCTGTTCATCACCTCCTCTCCTAACCTACCTCCCAGAGATGCTGTGAGGATAAAATGGGGGAGGGGAGAACTGTGACTACCACCCTGATTTTGTTGAAGGAAGGGTAGGATAAAAATATGATTGATAACTGTTCCCATTTCATAATGCTTTTCAATGAAGAACTATGCAGACTTCATCTGAACTATATTATGCATCTGACTACTTACAGTGAAAATATGCATTGCACTCTGAACACCAAAATCTGTCGATGGTGATATAGAGATAAGAATTAATTACTAGGAGAAAGGCTTTACAATCCTTTCACTACATGCTGATTCTGCCTTCCAAGAGCTCTTTCTTTCAATATTTCCTATGTCAAGCCTTCCTTAACCTTTGATTTCAGCTGAGGGAGAAACAGTAAAATAATAGCTGAAAATACATAGAAAAGTGGGAGTCAGCAAGTATGGGAATGGTTAAGCATCCCTACCTATTATTTAACTTTCCTCCACAAATAGCACCACATGATAGATTAGCATTAAGAGGAAAACACAAAAGAGGAATCCCATCTTTACGTAGTAACGTGCAGTTCTGCTGTTAGCTGATGAATGAAAATAAGTTATTCAGGTTACGAGGTAGAAGAATATTCAGGTTCAAGGTAGAAGAATCATGTTAGTTTCTTTCATTAGCAAACCACCAGTTCAGATGTCAAACACAATGCAAGAGATCCATGATGCCATTGTGATAGCGGCTGTTACCCAAGTGAGTAATAAGCTATACTGAACTGACAATCTAAATATCAGGAAATCTAATCATGTGGTCCTAAGGTTTCTTTCTCTTTAAGCTAATTCCTCCAATTTAATAGGAGACTGCCTCTTTGGGTAACATTACCACCAGAAAAATAAACCCAAAACATTACCATTGGGCTGATGGCGTGATGTCAATTCCAGGGAAAACCCAGAAGTGCCAGCAGTTCTCACTAGTGGTATCAGTCTATAAGGTTGCCAGTGATTCCCAGAGAGGACAGATGTCAGTTCCAAGTTTTCCCCAGAAGTGATGTCATGACACTGAATATGGTACCCTCTGCCTCTATCCCGTCCCCAGTCTGCTGTCAGCTGCAATGGCATGCCTGGCAACCTTAAATTATATCCAGGGGAACATTGGTTTTTATAGCCAATATTTTGGTACATTAGTTTTCTTCTGTCTGGGCTTCAGAACTCCACTTAGAGGGTCAAGTCCTGAAGAAAACGTGCAATTCTTGTGCATTAATTGGCAATGCTCTATTATTTTTGGTGAACATAAGAGAAGCCATGTTGGATCAGGCCAATGGTGCATCCAGTCCAACTCTCTGTGCCACACAATGGCCAAAACCCAGGTGTCATCAGGTGGTCTGCCAGTGGGGCCAGAACTCCACTCCCACTGTGGCCACCCAAGCACCAAGAATATAGAGCATCACTATTCCAGCCATAGTGTTCTGTCTATACCTTGAGGCTAATAGCTACTGATGTACCTCTGCTCCATATGTTTATCCAGTTCCCTCTTGAAGCCCTCCATGCTTGCAGCTGCTACCACCTCCTGTGGCAGTGAATTCCATGTGTTAATCACTCTTTTGGTGAAGAAGGACTTCCTTTTATCCATTCTAACCCAACTGCTCAGCAATTTCATTGAGTGCCCACGAGTTCTTGTATTGTGAGACACGGAGAAAAGTACTTCTTTCTCTACCTTCTCTATCTCATGCATAATTTTATAAACCTCCAACATGTCACCCCCTCAGTCATTGTTTCTCAAAGCTAAAGAACCCTAACCTCTTTAACTTTTCTTCATAGGGAAAGTGTTCCATCCCCTTAATCATTTTTGGCCCCAATCACACAGGAGGTTTTGGCCCGAAAGAGGGACGGATTGGGGGCGCAGCAAACGGGCGCGATCACACCGCAACATCTGGGAAGCGGCGCACACCCGTCCCCAATCCGTCCCTTCAGGCCGAAAATGCACATTTTAAAACCCCCTAGGAAATAGTAGCACCTACCTGAAACGCTGCAGCAAGCGCGGCTGTGCGATCGCCGGCACGCCCGTCTTCAGGAGCATTTGAATCTCCCGGCCGAACTGCGCATGTGCATACATGCGCAGCCGGCTGTGTCGCTCTCCCTTCCATGGCTCCCCCCGGCATCTGATCGTGCTGGGGAGCAACTGCGCGGCGGCTCAAGGGATCTGTCTGATCCCGCTACTGCATGTCTCTTTTGGTGAGGTTCTAAAAAGCCGCACTTTGGCCGCGTCAATTTCCCCTGTGTGACCGGGGCCTTGGTTGCTTTTTTTTTTTGCACCTTTTCCAATGCTAGAATTTTTTTTTTTAGGTGAGATGACCAGAACTGTACACAGTATTCCAAATTTAGATTTATACAGGGGCATTATGATACTAGCTGATTTGTTTTCAACTCTCTTCCTAATAATCCTCAGCATAGCATTTGCCTTTTTACTGCAGTTGCACCCTGAGTTGACGTTTTCAAAATTTAACTGAAATGCAAGATCTTTGTCATAAAGGTAAATGTTTCCCTTGCTCGAAAGCCAGTCGAATCCAACCCTAGGGGGCAGTGCTCATCTCCATTTCCAAGCTGAAGAGCCAGCGCTGTCCAAAGACTTTTTCCGTGGTCCACCGAAACAGTACCTATTTATTTACTTGCAATTTCTTGTGTTCAAACTGCTAGGTTGGCAGGAGCTGGGGCCAGAGACGGGAGCTCACTCCATCACACAGCACTCAGGTCTCAAACTGCTGAGCTACCAACCTTCCGGTCGGCAGCTCAATGTCTTAAACTCTGAGCCATCACAGCCCTATCTTTGGCCACAGAGCAAACTCAGGGGAGGAAGACAGTAGAACATACCCTGAATATCCTCAATAGGCCAGACTTTAAAAAACTTTTAAAAACCCACAATGTTCCCAATATCAAGAGTACAGCACATAGTTGGGTTTGTCTATTACTGTTTTCCATTAAGATCCTTTACACTTGCCTTTGGTGATGGGCAACCACAACTTGTGGGCATTCATTAACCTTCCGCTGTGTTCTCTGGTGCAATTGTAGAACCACAAGCACATTTAAGAACTGGTCTAAATTATGAAAAGTGTCCTGTTGCAAGGACACAGAGCTCAACACTGAAGCACTTTTTCTAGTGCAGGGGAAAAAAATCAGTACAGATATTTCTGTATTCACCTACAAAATACTGCTATGTATCATACAAATGCTGAATGTTTTATATGCGTTTTTACTTAATATGGTTTTGCTAAACTCCCTAATGAAATGCAGAACAGCTGTTTATAGAAGGATTCATTAGAGCCTCTGTCCCAGGACAATTGCCACTGGCGTTTCCATTTTGGCATGAATCTGTATAAGAGAAATTTTAATTTAATAATTGGTTCAAATTAGACTTGGAGGTTTTTCTCCTTTTTCCCCTCGAAACAGAACACATCTCTTCTGAATGTTGTGTAAGCATAATACTGAAGCCAGGCTTCATTCAGAAGAAATGCCAAATGATTAAACGATTCCAAAAGGACCGAGTTCAGTTTGTTGTACCTCTTCTGTGGACACTGAATAAATACAGGCAGGTAAGTAGGACTGTTCTTCCACACAGGAGGAAGTATAAAAGGGAATATCTATAACATTTTTCTCCTGCCCTTTTCCCTAGGAGTGCAAGGCATCATAATAAGTTCTCTCCTCCTTCATTTTATCATCAAAACAGCCCTCTGAGTTAGGTTAGACTATTGTGAGTGGTCCATGAGCACCCAGTGAACTTCCAACACTGTAATCATTCCACCCTGCTAGCTCAGGATCTGCTGATCCTCCCATTCCAGACACATGTGCAGCACAACTATCTGAAGAGCCTATATACACATAATTTCTACATACATCCACTCCTCTAGAAATTACGATAAATGGGAATAAATGGCAGGATCTGTGGTGAGCAACCATGGTCTCCCAATGCATCCATGTGCCATATACCCTATACCCATGTCTGTGTCCTAGTATCATTGACAAGCTGAAACCTGCCTGACAGAAACGAAACAACACAGGGTGTCGAGAGCTTTGTAGTTGAAGGCTGCAATCTTATGTGCACTTTCTAGGGTGAATGTACCATGGAATGGTTAGGACTGGACTGCATCAATGTTACAGAACAATTATAAGTCATAGCATCTTCTGATTCTATGGATACCCACAGTATATGATACCCCAGTTATACTTGGTGTTGTTTTGATCTACAAGTGGTTGAGCAGATTTGCCTTATCTAAGCTGCTGCTTCCCATGCTGAAATATCCAATGGATGCATTCTTTCCCTCTAGCACATTTTCATGCTACTGTTCCTCTGGTGCAGACACTCTTGTTTAAGCCAGAATAATTGGATTATTCCTTGGAATGAACCTAACGCTGAGGACATTTTAAAAAATCATCTCATTGATCCATGAACTTGCCCTTTTTATCTGTCTGCTCTCACGACTCACTACTTTGCTGCCAATGAGCTTTGCTTCTCTGCTCAGCCATTCTGACAATAATGACTTCGACCTTTCTGCTTTGCTGTGTCTTAAGCCTGGAGCTTTATCCTGGACCACCTCCATGATGTCATTTCTCTTACTTCAGGCCTCTCCTCAAAACTCTCCCTTTCTGTTAATTACTAGCCCTCTTCCCTCCTGAAATTAAAGAATGAAAAATATTGGATGGGATCCCATGATCTGTGAGTGCAAGGATCGGGGGAATCTTCCTCCCTTCCCCCGGAGCCATTTCAAATCCCGGGAAACTTTATTCCTGAGGATGAAGAACTTGTATGTATGAATAGGTAAAGCATTAGGCTTTTATACAGCAGCACAAGCAGGCTCAGGGCAGTGCACAACCAATTCATATAAATACATATAAAACACATTTCAACACAATAATATAATAAAATCCAACATCATAGTTTGGTGTAGTGGTTAAGAGCGCGGACTCTAATCTAGGAGAACTGGGTTTGATTCCCCCCTCCTCCACATGCAGCAGCTGGTGCACCCTTGAGTCAGTCATAAGGTCTTTCAGAACTGTTCTCTCCAGAGCAATCCTTGAAAGAGCTCTCTCAGCCCCACCTACCTCACCGGGTGTCTGTTGTGGGGAGGGGAAGAGAAAGGAGATTGTAAACCGCTCTGAGACTCCTTCGGGTAGTGAAGGGTGGGGTATAAATCCAATCTCCTCCTCCTCCTCCTCTTCTCCTTCTTGTGCTGTAATACAGTTTAGGTCCCCCAGTTTACTTCAGCAATGGCAGGGAGGGGAGAGCAGTTAGTGAACCAGTTAGTTGTTAGTTGTTAAAGACCAATTAAACCTGTTAAAAAACGTTGTTGTCCTCAACCATATGAATATGAGGAGCATATAGCAAAAAACGTAAAGACCAACAATAAAACTTTCTTCAAATACATTAGAAGCAGGAAACCAGCCAGGGAGGCAGTGGGGCCCTTGAATGACCAAGGGGCAAAAGGAGTACTGAAGGATGATAGGGAAATGGCTGAGAAGCTAAATGCTTTTTTTGCCTCTGTCTTCACTGTGGAAGATGAGAAGTGCTTGCCCACTCCAGAACCACTGATTTCAGGAGGGGTGTTGAAAGACCTGAGTCAGATTGAGGTGACGAGAGAGGAGGTCCTAAAACTGATAGACAACTTAAAAACTGATAAATCACCAGGCCCAGATGGCATACATCCGAGAGTTCTGAAAGAACTCAAATGTGAACTAGTGGATTTCCTTACAAAAATATGTAATCTTTTCTTAAAATCTGCCACCATTCCTGAGGACTGGAATAGGCTTGCCATGCCGCGCCGGGGGGCGGGGAAAACCCCGCCCAAGAGGCTCGTTACCCGCCGGCGGTGGATCGGGCCCTGGGGGGAACCCCACCCCCAAAGCACGTGACATGCCCGGCATCAACATGTCACCCTGAAGTGATGCAATCATGTTGGGCACGTTGGGGGCGGGGCCGCAATCATCCGAGGAAAAACTCTATGGTTTTCCCTCGGATGATTGTGGCCCTGTCCCCAATGTGCCCGATGTGATTGCATCACTTCCGGGTGATGTAATTTTTTTACCCCCCCCCTCGTAATGCTCTCTGGGGGACATACTTTAAAAATAATGAAAAATGTGGTCCCACCAAGACTGAAGAACCATGTTAACTGTCAGTCTTAAGTAGAGTAGCACCCCTCTAAGTACATTGACTTCAACTAAATTAGAAGGATATAGTAAGGATTGCCCACTCCCATATAAGCCTACTCAATTTCTCTAAACCTCTAAACCTCTTCAGAGGCTCCATTTTAGGTGCTCCTGCCATCTGAAGCTAGACAGGTGGCAACCTAAGAAAGGGCTTTTCAGTCATGGTGCTGAAACTTTGGAACCCCCCTCTCCAGGGCCATTCCTCTGTCTTCCTCTATCGTCCTCCACCAGAGGGTGAAGACTTTTTTGTTTTCTTTGGCTTTCCCTCACTAATTCTTATTAAACCTGCTCCCTATTTGTGGGTTTTATGCATTTATGTCCTTGTGTTCTATTTAATAATTTTAAATGTTTTTATATATTTGTATTTTAAATGCTTTTTTAAGGTTGGAAATGTTTTCAAGTTGGAATGTTTTAATGTTCACCACCTTAGGGACCCTGTGTTGGGTGGAATTGTGGGATAACGATGTTTTAAATGAACAAATAATAACTCTGAGCTCCTGTTGATTTTGATCACACCTCTGTTAGTTTCTCTTATTATAGATTGCACTATAGATTAGCAGTTTCCAGCTCAGATTTAGGACTGCTTCAAAACTTTTATCCACATGTAGTCTGAAAGACTGTAAGTTTATACAACCAAAATGACCACTTATTACTTCTGGTTATTTTAAAGCAGACTAGCTCAGAGTCCTTCCTTTGCCTTGGGCAGACAACCCTGAGATAATGAATGAGCAGGTGGTAATATAGCCAAGCCCTCTGAACCTATGCATGAAAATAATGTGATGGGGGGATTTTGTACCCAGAAGAACAATAACAAAAATAGAATCCTATTAGCTTTAGTGTTTGCTGCTTGATAAAGGTTTTCTTCTCATGAACTCTCTGATGTTTTATGGTGCTGCCCTCTAGACAGCGCTATTGCTGCAGACAGACATTCAGTACTGGGAAAAAGCACAACAAAGTATTTACAGGAATCTTAACTGTGTAATTTTGGTTTTTACTGAGCTATTGGTATTTTCACATTGGCTTATTTGGTGGTGTAACACACATTAATACTTTCGTCAGTGAATCTGACATGTTGCTCCCCCAAAATATTTTAGGTCTGATGTGACCATACCAACATTTCCCTTTCAAGCTTTCTTCTTTCAAAGCATAAATGAAACATTATTTCCCATAAGAGACAGAATATGCCCTTTAAAAACCTCTGTCTTCTGCAGTGCCATTAAACAACTGGCCAAGCAATACTTCAAAGTTACTGGCTGATTTCGCACTAGAACTGCCTCGTGGTTGCGCCGGCGTTTGCCCTGACACTATTAGTCAATTTCACACCCAAAGCTGAGGGGCTGCATTTTGACTCACGGCTTCACTTGATTTTCCCCGCAGTTTCGTGATCCCGTTTTTTGAGGATCACGAAACTGCGGGGAAAATCAAGTGAAGCCGTGAGTCAAAATGCAGCCCCTCAGCTTTGGGTGTGAAATTGACCAATAGTGTTGGGGCAAACGGCGGCGCAACCGCAAGGCAGCTCTATTGCGAAATCAGCCAAAGAGTTAAGACACCACAGTTAATGGTTTCACTTAAATGGTTCAATATACATGAATATCACATCAGTTGCATGCCAAGCATATGCTCTACCATTGAGCCACAGACCCTCCCCTTTGTGTATGTGTGTGTTTGGTGAGTTGCTTTGGTTTTAGTTGAAGAAAATCAGAATACAACATTAAATTACGCTGAGTGACCCTTTGGGAGGTACTCTTGCTCCTGGCTGTACTGTAGTAATGTTAATGGTTCCAGGTTCTCACACTGGTCTATCCCAGAAGTAGACCCTCTTCTGAAAACAAGGCAAAATTCTGAGCAGGAGGCTACCAGTTTATGGTAATTACTGAATATTTTCAAGGCAAATATATTTTAGCTCTGTATCAACCATGTTAGGCCATTGCTACAGCTGTCTTGGATCACAGGTCAACATGCCACTAGTCTGTATATTTGCAAGTCATGCATCATTGAAATTCCTGCACCCTTTTCCTGTTAGTGATGTGTCATTAATGGTGACTGCATTTACTAGCAGAGATGTTGCTTTTCGAAATGTCAGCCCACATAATTGGTGAAGGCTTAAAAAATTCATACATAAAACTGAGCTAAAAGCAATGCAGCTGTTGCTAGCTCTGTACGTATAAGCACAAATATGTATACTCTATAGGTATTTAAGAAAGCATCTTGTGAAATGGTAAGGTTCTTTCCAATCCATTATAATCCATTATAAATTACTATCCGTCATTCACTAACCGCAATACACAGTAGTTATGTACATAAGATCAAGAGCCTGTTCTCTGTCTCCACAGAAATCCAGACAACCACAAACCACTGAAATGCTTAAGAAGTCCTCTGCTTGCCTCACAACTGACTGGCTTGGCACATTTAATACCTGTATATTTATCTTCTGAAGTTGGCTTGCTGTTTACCTTTAGATTTATGACCTGATTTAATGACTGTACCTTTGGACAGGACACATACAAAAAAAGCTACTAGATTAAACCCAGGTCTCAAGGTCCTTTGATTTACTGCCTTAGACTGTACCTAAGAATAACAGGTGGTACAGAAAGTGACAAAAATTAAGAGTAAAAAGACATACTAGCATCCCCTTTGCAACCCATTTATTAAATACCTGCTAAGCAGCAGCACAGCACTTTCCATAGGGGCCACTGTCATTTAAGTAATGCAGTACAAAGAAAAGGAGCTTGATGAGAGATGGCAAAGATGTCAAGACAGGTGTGACTTATGGAAGAAGTTAACACTGCAAAACGGACTTTGATGTGGTATATGATCACAACTGCTAGAATGACATATGCTCAAAGCTGGAAACAGGAAAGAACTCCCGAAATCGGAGAGTGGATAAAAAACTACTTTTTATGGTTGAAATGGACAAAATGACAAGAAAGCTTAAAAACCTGGAAGCAGAAGAATTTTTTGCAGACTGGAAAGATTTTAAAGAATATTTAGAGAAGTACTGGGATGTAAAGAACAAGTTACTTTGCTTTGAGAATTACTGAAAAGAGATTGACTTTAGAAGAAATGTAAATGTATAAGAACAATAGATAAAGGATATGTTACCTGTAGAATTTGATTAATGAGCAAGGAGGAAAGGAGGTGAATATAAGATATGGGCTGGAGGTTGGAGCACCTTGGGAAGTCAGAAGGGGTGGGGAATTAGGAGAAAAGGATGTATGATAGTAATGTATGTTTGACCTATTAATATATCCTAATAAAATTGTTGTTGTTTTTTAAAAAGACAGGTGTGACTTATAGAAGGAAATATTGAAAAGAAACAGATGTGATGGATCTTAAGAAGTGGTTTTCAAAGGGGGTTGGAAAAACAGATAGCCTTTTCAGAAATTCGAACCAAGTATACTGAAGACATGTCAGGGACAAGTAGGGTCACGAAACACACCATGTGTTGACTTAGGCAAATTCAGTAGACAGCAGGGGTGTGCACCAAGGGGAAAAAATCATTATACTTTTGTATCCAGGTTTTTTTGGGGGGTGTCTGTAATTTCTTATGTTCATGTAGCATGTTGCTGGTTTGCAATTCAAATCCATGTGGTTTTCCAGTGTTTGGAATCGTTACTTTCAAAGACTAATGAACCAGAGAGCAGCACAGAAAGCTACCAAAGCTGTTGTCTGGAAAAGTTGGATCTCACCAGGGCCAGAGCACTGAGAGGCATATCTTCAGACTTTTTTCTTATATTTAGGGTTGTCATGGCTCAGGTGGGGTGTCACCTGACGCTGCCACCACTTTGGAATTAGGATCCCTTGAGAAGGCCCAGAGCACCCTCCCAAGACCTTCAGACCTCCCTTTTGGCAGAATAATAAGGACCAGGCAGAGTAAACAACAAAGAAAAGGTTTATTTTATAGGAGGTCAAACAAACAAGGGGCTGTTGTGGCTCAAGTGGTTAAGATGCTGAATTGCAGACTGGAAGGTTGGTAGTTCAGCAGTTTGAGACCGGAGTGAGCTCCCGTCTCTGATCCCAGCTCCTGCCAACCTAGCAGTTCGAAAGCAAGAAATTGCAAGTAGATAAATAGGTACCACTTCGGCAGGAAGGTAACAGTGTTCCATGTGCCTTAGCGTCTAGTCATGCCGGCCACATGACCATGGAAATGTCTCTGGACAGCGCTGGCTCTTCAACTTGGAAATGGAGATGAGCACCGCATCCCTAGAGTCGGATTCAACTGGCTTTTGAGCAAGGGAAACCTTTACCTTTACCTTTACAAACAAACAAGGTGCAGGAATAATAACAGTAAGTGGGTGAAAAGAAAAGAAACCAAATGCCATAACGCGTCTAAATATATATAATGTACCCAGTTCACTATCTCAAGTGGCCTTAGACTACTCACCCTTCGGGTTTCTTCCCCACAGCAGCCTTTCTGGCCCTGTTCCCTGGGAAGAAGAACAGCTTTTCCTCTTGTACCAGTTCTTTTATTCCCCAGCCCTCTTCTTCTCTATTGGTCAAAATCGGCGCCAAAACTTCCCAAGGCCTTCTGGGATTTGTAGGTCCAGCCTCCTCCCATTGCTAGCCAGGCTCCCTGGGCCTAGTAGGTCTCTGGTGGCACAGCCCAGATCATGACACACACACCCCAGACCAAATCATGGGGTCCACCTCCGGATCCCCATTGATGCAGTCTGCACACGGGATTTGGGCTGTGCTTTGCCCTCTTTTAACTCACTCAACATTAACATAGAAAAACAGTAATAGTAACAAATTAACCACAAATGAGATAGAAAATATACATAGTAAGGTGGCTAATCATCACAAGCTCTGATAAGTTTGGTGGTTCGGAGCTCCTTCTACCACCCTGGTCTTCTTTGACACCAAAGCTTCCACAATTTCTCAGTAGCAGCTTGCATTTCTCGCTTGGGCTTTTTTCACTTCACAGTTATGTCCATCCATTTTATGTGGTCCAGCTGCCATGGCAGCCTCTGCCTCCCCCACACAAGAATAGGTTACAAAACCAAACCCACGGGAACGTTTTGTGTGTGGGTTCCTAATTACCACACAGTCAGTGAGTGTGCCCCATGTTTCAAAGTGTTCCCTTAAACTAGCATTGGTAGTTTCAGAGCTTAGGCCACCAACAAACAGCTTCCTCAACTGTTCTGGTTCCTTAGGATTCTGGCTCTGGGAAGATCTTCTTTTCTTTGCATGCCATTTTAGGAAAGTATTCCAACTCAGCTGCTGCTTTCAACAGCCCGCCTGCCTCTCCTTCCGTGCAGTGCTGACCATGACCTCTATTTTGTCCTTCCTGCCATCGAAGTACGTGTTCTGCCAAATCTTCCCCTACAAACATATCCACAGGGGTGTGTTCATATACAGCAACCTTCCAATGTCAGCTCCACCCCTCATATTGAATAGGTATCCTGGCCTCCGGGAGGGCAATCCCTTTGGCATCCTGCAGGTGATGCACTCATCTTTCTTCACTCGGTATGAGATACTTAGGATCCACAAGAGAGTGGTGGACAGTGGTCAACAGGGAGCCAGTGTCCCACCAGGCTGCAACACCATGCCCGTCCATGGTGACTTCCTTATGGTAGCACCAAGGAATACATTCTGTGTTGAACTCAGGAGGAGTGGGGTGGGGGCCCTCTGGAATCATATGGTATGAGGGGGTACTTGCCTTAGGGCACTGCCTTTCAAGGTCTTCCAACTCATTGGAGGCATAACATCGGGGTGCCTTCCAATCTCCCATCAGCAACTGCACACCAGCACTTGGCGAATCAGGATGCTGTTCCTGGGATGGCTGTCCTTTTACTTCTGGCTGCTTTCTGGGCTGGGGTGGGGACTTAGGAAACTCCCTCTGATGCCAGTCCCGATTAGTGTGGTACCTCTGCCCTTCGTAGGCTTCAGCCAGTCACTCCGCCAACTGTCCTGTTTCTCAAATGGTAGAAGGGTTCTTGTCCACCAGGGGGCACCTAATATACTCAGGAAGAAGAGTCAGGAACTGGTCAATGCACATCAGGGCCTTGACATCAGCCACGGTCGTGGCATCAGCGACCTCTACCCACAAGTCATAGGCTTTTCCCAGTCTGTGTATTAACTGTGAGTAGGACTCTTCCCCTTCCAGTCTGATCTCTCTGAAGTGCTTCCGGGCCCCTTCCTTGGTGAATCCCACTCTCTCCCACACTCTCTGCTTGAACAGCTTGCAGTCTGTTCTTTCTTCACCTTCTACCTGTCCAGACACTGAAGCTAGGACACCACTCAACTGTGGTCTCAGCTTTTCCATGTACAGCTCTGAGGGGACCTTGTAGTTGATACAGATTTGTTCAAAATTCTGCAGGAAGACCTCAATGTCTTCCCCTCCATTGATGCAGGGGTACTTCCAACGGTTCTCTTTCACTGTGGCATATGTAGGAGGTTGGCCCTTTTCTAGCTTGGGCATCTCAAGCTCATGTGCCAGTCTCATTTTCTCCCTTTCTAGCTTCATCCTAGCTGCAGTCTCTTTCTCCTCTCTCTGCAGCCTTTCTTTTTCCATCTCCATTTTCTCTCTTTCCAGCTCCATCCTAGCTTCAGTCTCTTTCTTCTCTCTCTGCATTTGTGCTGCAGTCTCCTCTTTCTCTTTCTGCAGCCTTGCTTTCTCTAACTCAAGCTCTGCCTGCTTAAGTTGCAGCTGGAGATGTAAGGTCTCTTCACTCAGGGATGCCATTGCTTTCTCTGATGTGTCCTCCACTGACATGAGACCTGCAGCCCCCATTCGGGTCTTGCAACTAGCAATAGGCGTGTCCTCTGATTTTTCTTTCCCATATTGGAGGAACATGCACTACCTAACTCTGCCTCACTATCCAGTTGACCCGACAACTAGAACATTAACAAAACCTTTTCACCACACCTTACCAGACCCTTACTTGGCTTCAGACAATGGGGCTTCCTTAAACCCAAAAGCAAAAAAAAAAAAAATTCTCTCTCTGCCAAGGCCAAATGGCACTCTGCCTCACCAGGGTCCAAAATTAGTCCATCCCACCACTACAGCCACCATGTCACATCTCAGGTGGGGTGTCACCTGACACTGCCACCACTGTGGAATTAGGATCCCCTGAGAAGGCCCAGAGCACCCTCCCAAGACCTTCAGACCTCCCTTTTGGCCAAATAATAGGCGTGAGGACCAGGCAGAGTAAACAACAAGGAAAAGGTTTATTTTACAGGAGGTAAATAATAACAGTAAGTGGGTGAAAAGAAAAGAAACCAAATGCCATAACGCGTCTAAATATATACTGTCCCTAGCTTTCTATCTCAAGTGGCCTTAGACTACTCACCCTTCCCTCAGAATGAGGGTTTCTTCCCCACAGCAGCCTCTCTGGCCCTGTTCCCTGGGAAGAAGAACAGCTTTCCCTCTTGTACGAGTTCTTTTATTCCCCAGCCCTCTTCTTCCCTATTGGTCAAATTCAGCACCAAAACTTCCCAAGGCCTTCTGGGATTTGTAGGCCCAGCCTCCTCCCACTGCTAGCCAGGCTCCCTGGGCCTAGTATCATGACAAGGGTACAATTCACAGTGCTGCCTTTTATACTTTAAAAAAGCTCAGATACAGGTGTGTTCCAAGAAAAAAATCATTACGATTCAGGATGGGTGTGTGTGTTTACCCTGACTGCTGATTCTTGGGTAGAACATTTCTGGTTCAGGATTCAAATCCATATGGGTGTGTGTGTCCAAATTTCAGAACCATTATCTTTCCCTGGCCAATCCAATTACAGAGTTTGGGACAGCTGTTTTTAAATGTAATGGCTCCAAACTTGTAGTCCTCCCCCTAATCTAAGCAAAACCCAAGTTTTAAGTGGAATGGACAAAGGTGTTTGATTTTACAGAACCTCCCCCCCCCCCCAGTAGATGCCTCTCAGTGCAGGTGCACTTCTCTCTACCGATTCCTATGGTGGGGGGACTGGCATCGGCCAAGCAGGAGAGCATTGCTAGCCAAAAACATTTTTTTAAAAAACCCAACCCTGTCTTCATCCTTTAAAAAATATAACCTTGCAATGACTGACTGATTTTGTTAAAACCTTTTTTCAGAAAACTCTGCATTGCAAGGTTCTGATTGGGAGGGAGAAGTGCCATTGCCCAGGAAATCAGGGGAATCCGAGAAAAATGAGATGCCTGCTGCTGACGGTATTTGGTAAGCACCTGAATACGCACAAGAAAACAGATTTGTCAGGGGTTGTTTTTTCATAATGCCTAAGAATTCCAGATTTGTGTTAGCCAGGGCTATTTTTGGGCAGGAACGCACAGGAACGGAGTTCCGGCTGGCTCCCGAGTTGGCCACGCCCAGCAGGAACTCATTAGCATAATAGGCCACACCCAACAGCAGGAACTCATTAGGACTGGCTACATTAGGGGTGTGTGGCCTAACATGCAAAGGAGTTCCTGCTACAAAAAAGCCCTGGGTTTTGACAACAAACAAGGTAAACAGAATAAGAAGCAAAAGGTGGGTGTGGCTGGATGAGCACACTTCTGGTAACATGGGGGTGCGGCCTAATGTGCTAATGGGTTGTGCTGTCAGGGGTGTGGCCCAATATGCTAATGAGTTCCTGTTGTTGGGTGTGGCCTATTATGCTAATGAGTTCCTGCTGGGCTTTTTCTACAAAAAGAGCCCTGTAAGCGTTACTATTCTGGAGAATCATAGTAACGACCTGAAACAGATTTTCATGTATATTTCCAGCTCATAAATTTTGGAATGTGACCCTTATCTGATAAACATGAGACTGCCTCTTTGGTATCTCATGGTGCTCTATAGCAGTACCACCTATTTGTCAGGGCAAGATGGATAAAGGACTCGAGGTCTCCTTTCTGCAAAATCACTAAAACTGGAGCCTTTGGAGGAAATGCAGACCTTCATGGCTCTGAACACACACACAAGCACACATATGTGCACCATGCTATCTGAAAAAGCTACATTTGTAATATTATTCTCATTGCTGATATTTGCCTATATCAGATATAGCTTAAACATCTGTTCATTTATTTTGAAAATGTATATTTCACCTTTTCAAGGGCTTACAAATAAATTATACTACAGATAATTCAACAGATTTACTAAGAAATACAGCTCATCAGTAGTACAAATTTTATACAGATTCCACAATTTTCAACCTTCAATAAAAACAAGTTCGATTTCACATCTTCAACTGATGGCCCTCTCAACAGCCTGGTGTACCTTTGTAAAGGATGGAGGGCTGGGGCACTCTAGGCTAATTCTGGAAACATACCACAGAAGGTTTCATGAATCTTATAAAATAAATATAGAGGAACCAAGAGATTGTGCTTTCTTTTCAGCAGCTGTCATTTTGTTCTAACTGCTACTATATTTTAAGATTAAATATTCTCCCAATTTTAATATTTTACTTATGGCAAGTAAAGTACTCACCTTAAACTTGTACTATAAATGCATTTTTATATATAGTCACATGCTCACAAAATATTCTTTGGATATGAACTATACAGTCCAACTTCAGGAAATGTTCCACATAACTTATTAATTCAATCTAATATCTTCATTGCTTTCCATAGATACTTAACAATGAAAACCTAAGCAGTCCAACTTGTTTAAGTAACAAACAGAGGCTTGGTTTTGACCTTAAGGATGATTTAAGTTTGCAATCTCTGGAACAAAACATACGTCAGCAAAATGTTGTATATTTTCTATTGCTTGCCTGACATTCTTTCTTTCTTTTTCCACTTGGTATGCTCTTCGTGGATTCTTTTCCCTTCAAGCCATCTCTTCTAAACTTGGTCAGGTTTAACCACTGGGAAAAGAGCCAACTATTCTGTTTCCCTCATCAGTTTGATGTCTATATTAAACGAGTATATAAAAGTTTGGGTTGGATCCAAAGGTTACCTGAGTAAGCAGTTGGTACTCCCACTTGTATAAGGGCATGGTTGTGCATTCCGCTGGTCTCCCCTCCAGCTGTTACATCATATGCTATCCCCAAAATTCCATCAGGAGCAGTCTCTCAGACAGGAAGATCAGCAGAAATCACAACTGGTTATTGAAGAACTCTATGATATTAGCCTGCATTAGTAAGTTATGTAGCCATAGTTTACAATAAATTCTAAAACATGGGTGTGAGTAGGAAGAGGAGACCTGCCCTGTCATATTGTTCAAAAGAGATTGCTTACCTAGACCAACATTTTGTCTCTGGACAGCCAAGTGACTCAGAGCCAAATAACATATTACCTTTTAAATGCATTTTCAGATGCTCCCCACAGCCACACAGCAGTGTTGTGGGAATGCTTCTTAAAGAAAAAAAAAGGAGAGCCCCTAATAGCTCACAATGGCATTGTTGGGGAAGCTCTTGCCTTCCCCCAAGGAGTTTTCTTATGCAGACCACATTTGCAGGGGTTATTTCACTGATTTTGTTGCTCCGCATGCCCAGATATTCCACATGGAGCAGCAAATTCAGTTAAAATTTTCCCCCAGACTGTGGTTTTTGCATGAGAAAACTGGTTTGGAGAAGAGGCAGGAGCCCTTCCTTCCCTTGCAGTGCCATTCTGAGTCTGTTCGGGCTATCTTTTTTTTTTTTTTTAAGCATCAGTTTCCTGTATCCACTGTATGGCTGGAGGAAGCATGTGAAAATTTACAAAACCAGGTAACATGTAGTTTGGCTCCTAGAGAAGCTTACATGGAAGAGAAAATAGAGGAAACTGCTTTTTTTGTCATCTGAAAGGTGACTTCAAAGGTCTGGGTGTCCATTCTTTTCTCTTGCATTTACTCAGATCCCAACCAATGAAAATTCTCTTCCACAGTTCCCATTAAGGTAACATACAAGAAACCTACCTTTTTACAAACACCTACAGAGTACTTTTTTTTAATAGAGAAGCTACTTTAGATTGCTTAATTAAGAAATTTGTCAAAACACAGGGGGTTTAGAAATTCTGCCTTTCTGAGCACTTCAGTGCCGTGAGTAACATTTTAATGGCAACAAAAGAGAATGTCTACTTCACTCATAACTCTGTAGCCCATTTCTTAAAGCTTAAAGCTTTAAAAAGCCAAACATAAACAGAGGTGGGAGATACAGCTACAGGAATCCCAAATCTCTCTGTTTACTTTCATGGAAGTTACGTCAAAAGAATTCAGAGTGTAATATCAATTGTATTAGGAATGAGAAAGGCCACCTAGTGACTTCAATCAGAGCACATCTTGTCAGTATTCCAAAGATTCTATAACAAGTTGTATAGTTCTACTAAAGCCCAGATAGAGCACATCTCAACGTATCTTCAACCAGAAGCGTTTATTAAACGTCTTACTGCAGAACACAAAGAACTCCTTGATGCAGCCACAACATCAAAACAAATTTTAGATGTGATTAGAAATACGAAAAACAATAAGTCGCCAGGACCTGATGGTTATCCCGCAGAATATTATAAAGTGTTTCAACACATTCTGATTCAACCTTTAGCAGAAGTATTCAACCACGTTCTACATGAAGGCATCATACCCAAGTCATGGATGTCGGCAAAGCTTATTGTATTACCTAAATCAGGCAGAGACAAATCTCACCCAAAATCTTATCGCCCAATATCATTACTTAACTGTGAGTATAAAATCTTTGTGGCTGTACTCGCGTCAAGGCTTAGTCACAATATACCATCCTATATTCATAGGGATCAGATGGGATTAATCCCAAATAGGGATCTGGCAGACAATGTGTGCAAAACAGTTGACATCATACACTATTGTAAACAATGTTCCCTCTAAACTGTGGAGCCTTGTGAGCAAAACTTCTACTTTGTGAGCTAATAGCATTAAAGTTGTGAGCAAGCAATTTGGCTACTGCATAAATTAGTTTGCTCTGGAGCCATCCATCCTGAGCTAAGACAAAAATGTGTGAGCCGGGGGCTAAAAAACTGTGAGCTAACTCACACTAACTCAGCTTAGAAGGAACACTGATTGTAAACTCCATAAAATCAAACCTTCCTTTATTTTGTCATTAGACATAGAGAAGGCTTTCGATACCCTGGAATTTAGCTACCTTACAAATCTGCTAGACAGAATGTGTTTTGGCACAGTCTTCCAAACAGCTATTCAGACAATCTATTCATCACCGGCTGCTTCACTACACATCAACGGTCTTCAGTCATCAAAATTTCCATTATTTAGGGGTACAAGACAAGGATGCCCTCTCTCCCCATTGCTCTTTACCCTTGCTATTGAACCACTGGCACAAGCAATTCAACACAATCCACAAATATCAGGTATTCAAATTGGCCAAACAAAAGTCAAAACAAGTCTTTTTGCGGATGACATGACAATTTATGTTACACATCCTTCTACCAAACTTCCGGCATGACAAAAAATGTTAGAGGAATTTGGCAACCTAGCAGGATTAAAGATTAATCAGCAAAAAATGGTTCTATACCACATCAACATTCCTCCAGAGACTGAGGTCTCAATCAAATCCAACTATACATTTTAATGAACTAAGCACTACTGGTCTTACCTTGGTGTAAAGATTCCCCTCAACTTATCAGACTTGGTTAAATTAAATCACATGGATGCCAAGAAATCTATTTTAGAAGAAGAAGAGAAGAGATTGGATTTATACCCCACCCTTCACTACCCAAAGGTGTCTCAGAGCGGCTTACAAACTCCTTCCCCTTCCCCTCCCCACAACAGACACCCTGTGAGGTAGGTGGGGCTGAGAGAGCTCTTGACAGAAACTGCTCTTTTTCAAGAACAGCTCTTATCAGAACTACAGCTTGCCCAAGGTCATCCAGCCAGGTGCAAGTGGAGGAGTGGGGAATCAAACCCGGCTCTCCTAGATTAGAGTCCGCACACTTAACCACTACACCAAACTGGCTCCTTGTTTTAAATCTTCTCAATCATTCGACAACAAAGTTATTAACATGGCCTGAAAGAATAAACATGGTAAAATCATTTATACTTCCAAAATTTCTTTTCTGCTTTAGAGCTCTTCTTGTGTACCTCCCTGCTGCCCTAATACGAGGCTGGCAAAGAAGCCTAAACAGCTTTATATGGACTTTTAAGAAACCGAGAGTTGGGTTTCAGACCATGCATCATCCATCTAAGAATGGCAGTCTGACAATTCCTGATCTACAGACATATTATGAGCAGTCAATTTAGCTAACTTAACCAAGCAATACAATTCTTCCTTTCAAGCAGACTGGAAAATAATTGAAGAAGACTATCTAACCTCTCATTCTTTTCTACATTCGATATGGACACCTCATAATTGCAAATTCTCAAATAATATTATACACCCCTTTCTGGAATCAACCTTTTGAACTTGGGACAAATCTAAAGACAAAATGGCTTCTGCAATATCTCCTTTGGCTACCTTACCCTCTCTGGTGCTCCGCTAATCTGACTCATTTTATAGATATCTCTTCCAATGGATGACAGAGAGAAAGCAACTTTGGAACAATCATGTGATTCTGGTCTACCCTGGTTTGAATATCTTCAAATTTCCCATTTGTTTCGCTCTCCTACTTTATGGAAAAGTTTAAATAGACCTCTTACAAGTTTGGAACATGGTATGAACTCTAAATCTCTTTGCTTAAAAGGCCTAATTTCAATGCTTTATAAAGCTTTATTACTAGATACAAAACTCCCTTTAACATCATAACAGGTGGCATGGCACAAAGATCTGGGTATAAATCTTACTACCTATCGATGGGGAAAGATTTGGACCTCATCAAGTTATACCTCACATTCCTTACCTATTCAACAACAGGCAATCAAAATTTTGCTTTATTGGCATCTCACCCCATCAAAACTCTCATATATTAATCCACACATGTTGTCATCATGCTGGAAACTATGTGGGGGAAAAAATCTCTTTTTACTATTGTTGGTGGTCATGTTGTAAGGTTAACCTCTTTTCTCCAGGGTCGGGGACAGAGGATGGCGCTAGGGGAACAGCAGTCCCGGAGACACCTGCTTGAATGCAACGTGCCCCAGGGGGCTGTGCTTTCCCCAATGTTGTTTAACATCTATATGTGCCCCCTTGCCCAGATTGCCCGGAGGTATGGGCTAGGGTGTCATCAATATGCAGATGACACCCAGCTCTATCTGATATTGGGCGGCCGGTCAGACTCCAACCCAGAAGATCTGAACCGAGCATTGCAAGCCATGGCTGGTTGGTTTAGACTGGGTCGGCTGAAACTAAACTCAGCAAAGACGGAGGTCCTGTGCCTGAGCTGGAGCGGTCTGGGGAAAAAGCTCCTTCTCCTGACCTTCGGCGGGGTGCCTTTGGTGCCCACGTTGGAGGTTAGGAGTTTGGGTGTGCTCCTGGATCCTTCCTTAACCGTGGATATAACTCTTCTAAAGCAGCCTCCCTTCTCAGGGATGACCTCGGATAATGTCTGTACTTGCTTCACTGTCATAGATAAATGTAATGGTAGATTTACAGCTGGGGGCATAGAACACACAAAAGCTAGGCGGGATGGTTGCCGTGTGTGATTGGATGGAACCGGGGGGGGGGGGCTTATTTGAACTGTTTATAACTATGGGTTTTGGTGCCAGAACCTCAATTCAGACATAGTACTGAGCTTGGAACATCTTTATTTCTCAATAAAGAAATCACTGCCAGAGAGTGTTGTTGAGAGTAACTTTGTCCAAGAGTCTGACAATAACCCACTCAGAGTGAGAAGACAGATGATTAATGACACACACCACTGCTTGATTATCACACCAGAATGTTACATACCAAAAATAAACTAAACTATCAGAATGTGATTCTTTTGTTATAAAAATGTTCCCCTAGGTGACAACTGCTGCCACAATAGGAAAGAGTTTCAAAAAGATATAGTCCTTCAGAATATCAGATTCTTGCAAACAGGCAGGCCATTGCTGAACACACCAGTGGCCCAAAAAATAAACACCGAAACCCAGGCTCCCGACCACATCTGAACAGACCTGAAGGGAATCCCCAGGGGGAAAGGAAGACTGCCAAATAGTCAAGCTGTTGAATTTTTCCAGTAATTGGAGCCGATCATTAAGATCTTCATTGATGTTTTTGGTGATTCAAGGGTGATGGTGGAAAGCAGAACACCAGTCACGGATCAGGCTAAGTATCTGCGGAAAGCCCTGCCAGGTGCCACTACCTTACACGTAAAATTGAAGTGACCCAATAGTGCCTGCATCTCCTTAAGGGTGCATTTTTCAGAAATAATCATTTGCTGCAGTAAGGACCGAAGAGCCAAAAGCTTACTGTCTGGAAGATGTGAAGTGCCTAGTTTGAAGTCCAAGAATATGCCCATATATGTGAGCTGAGTGGCAGGACCCTCAGTTTTTCATTCAACAAGGGGGACACTGAGTCCAGCTGCCAATACTTGGAAAGTCTTCAGGTAAGAGGCACAGTCTGGAGAACCAGACGGGCCAAGGAACAGGAAATCATCTAAATAATGTGTGATACGGGGGCTGCTGGATTGCCTTTTACCACAAATTCTAAGAAAGTCCTAAAAGCTTTTGTACAGGATTGACCCACTCAGTCCAGTCCAGGAAAGCAAGGGTAGTCTATACCCTCTCTGGTTTTCAGAACAATTTGCCACCAGAATCTCTTTCAATAGTCCCTGCCTTTCCTAAGGGAAGAGATTCAAGCCCTTAGTTGGCATCTGGGGTTTACACATCAGCAGCTCTACTCAGAGATGCCCACTATTTACCCTCCAATGGTAGCGTATGTGGTCAGCGTCAGACACAAGATTTAGCCTTGGAGTTCAATTACACATCAGAAACAATTAGAAATAAGAAGGATCTTTATTCAGTACAGAGCATAGCAAAAGACTATTAGAGGATACTGAAAACAATATAAAATCTATGGCGATTTGCCCTAACTACACATTAAGCATCATAGTTATCAATTGAAGTCAATAGTCCATACAGGTCCATGGTATATCAGTCCAAGTAAGCACCAAGGGATTTTGAATAGAAATCCCATCTTGCACAAGCATGTGGTCCAATTCACAAAGCAGCTCTTTGTTTCCCAAAAAACAGCATTCCAGGTGCAATATAGCAGCAATGGCAGGAGGAGAGAAGAGAGCGAAAGAGAGAGCAAGAGAGCTAAGAGAATCACTCCCATAGTGATCAATGGAATTATACCCCAATACTAGTCATAATCAGCTGTGGCCATTCAGCCAATCACGAGCAGCAGGGGTGTGTGGCCAATTGCTGGTTGCCATAGCTGCGTGTGGGGATAGGCTAGAAGTTTGGAGGCCCTGCCTGCAGTCAGGTGACCCAAACCCCAGCTTCTTCATTGCCTACGTGACATGATCAATGTAGACCAGGAGCCTTCAAGTCTAGCTTTTAGCATGGAAGTGTGAAGAATGTGGGTTATAAAGTTGCTCAGGACATCTGGCCTCACCATTTGGCTTGCAACAGGAAATAAGGCACAGCCTGTCATCAGAATGGAGTCAAAGGAGAAGGCAGGAGACATTTAGAAATCAATATTTCTATACAGCTTTGAAGGTGGCACAAGCTACAGAGCAACCCATGGGCATGGCTTTGTCAACATACCACTGTCAGACTCTTGGACAAAGTTACTCTCAACAACACTCTCTGGCAGTGATTTGTTTATTGAGAAATAAAGATGTTCCAAGCTAAGACTCTTGCACTGTCAGAACTAAAGTTCTGGTGCCAAAACCCAAAGATATACAAGGTTCAAATAAGCCCCCCTTCTGGTCCAGTCCAACCATACTCCCCAGTCATCCCGCCTAACTTTCGCGCACTCCAGCCCTCTCCCATAAATCTACCGTTATGTTATCTAAGACAGCAAAACAGGCACAGACTGTGTCCAAGGTCATCCCAGAGAAGGGAGGTATCTTAGAAGAGTTACATTACCACTACAACAGAGCCATTCTCACACTCTCTCAGTCACACACCCCCTCTGGAATTCCAACCCTTTTCAGGCCCCGGATCCTTGGGAACCATGGCAAACAAGATCTCAAGTTTGACAAACACAAACCATCTAGCTTAAAGCCCAGCAGGCAAAAATCTGAGGGATGAATGGGTAGAAGACAAAATGCAGACTTGAAAGTTGCATTTTGCCATGAGGGCACCTGAGCCACAAGATTGGACTAAACAAACCGGCTTGTCAAAGGATGCATATTTGCTGCAGAAGTGCATACAATTAGAAAATAGTTGGCAATAATATAGAACAACAATAGAATTCTAAAGATGTTTTAATTCTTGTTTTCAGCAAAGAGCGCCATCGAGATGACGTCGAGATGAGCAGAAACGCAGATTACGAACTTCTCGAGTTCTAGCGTTCGTTTCGATACAGTTCTTTATCAAACAAATCTCAGAATCTCAGTTCTTTAATGCTCTTCATACGAATACTTCACAAGAAGGAATTCCTAAATCCAGAAACTTTTCCAAACAGCTATGGACTAACAATTTTCAACTTCCATCGGACGGTTGAAACGAACACTAGAACTCGAGAAGTTCGTAATCTGCGTTTCTGCTCATATCGACGTCATCTCGATGGCGCTCTTTGCTGAAAACAAGAATTAAAACATCTTAGAATTCTATTGTTGTTCTATATTATTGCCAACTATTTTCTAATTGTATGCACTTCTGCAGCAATTTTGTTTGTCTTTGTGATTATCCATTGCTGTACCCCTTGTGTTACTTTACCAAAGGATGCATATTTTACAGAGCAAAATTCAGGGGGAATTGCATCATTAATAGATGATACATTAGGGTAGGAGAGATGATGTATAAGGGGGAATTCACTGGGGGCCTTTTGGGGGACTATTGAGGTTAACTGGTGTGGTTAGTCCAGTCACCATTAGTTAGAGTGCTTAAATAAAGCTACAAACACAGGAGCATCACTTTACCAGGTTACTCAGCTTACACAGCTACACAGAGCCACATTGCAAGTTTAGAAAAGATATACTTCTCTCTTTATTTGAGAAGTACACTTTGGATAGGAAAGAGAAGAGAGACTGATAGATTACTAACTTACTAGCTAAAGGATGGAGGCGGATGGCAAGAGGCCCATCTGCCTCATGGGGCCAAGAGAAGTCCCTCTCTTGGTGCATGCAGGTAGAGAGCAAGTCTTCATTCAGAGTGAGAGAGAAGCAGGAAAGGGAAATTGGTCCCTGAAATTACAATCTGCATACCAAAGAGGACAGTGGCAGAAGAGTAGATAGAGGAAGAAAGGTCAGTGTGCCTATCTAGCTACCTAGGCTCTCTTGCCACTCAATCTGGAGGTCTGAGGCAGGGGACATCGCATCTGGAACTTCCAACAGGGACCACCCCCAGTGGGGAAACCCTGAGGTTAGTGAAAGGGGGAGAAGTAAAGGGGTCCGCAACCTCAGCACACTCTTTGGCAACCTTTTCCCTAACCATCTCTGGGAAATCCCTGGTCGATTTGAAGTTACCACATTTTGTGGGTAAATGATGACCAGAAAAGGGGATACGAAAGCCCCTGGTGAAGCCCTCCCACAAAAAGCCATTTTCCTATTGGGATAAGCAGCAAGCAAAGGCATTGGGGTGCATGCCAAGGTAAAACAGGACCTATCTGAAATAGTATTATTTTTAAGTGCTGGAAGCACTGGAATTGCCCAGTCCTGCTTCCTTTTCACTGCCAGAATTAGAAGAGGACCTGGATTCTTGAAAAGGCTGTGAGCCATTGTGGGACCAGGACAGTCTGGGATGTGGACCAAAGCAGTAATCACAATTATGATTGCATTTACATTTCACACAGCTACATTTTCCTTTGTTATACTCCCAGCAGACCTGGTTGGGAGCTTCACACTTAAAGCCAGTCCTGAGCCATGTAGGATCAGACCTGAGTCTCATGTGTGGGCCCACTTTTACCAGTCAGATTTTATCATTAATTAGGTCCCACCTGGATACCTGTCAGTTAACACTGTCATGTTGCTGGAATGTGTGGAGGGGGAAACCACCTTGCTCTGGCTGCTATGCACAGAGTTTCACTGTCTGGGTATTATCTACTTCCTTGAACTTGAGATGTTCCAGCTGCTGTCAGCCTTTGCTGGGAACCAACTTTTTTGGGTTTTGCCTGCTTTTTCCCCCCCCGCACGTGAACTATGGTTATTGGCTTCAGCTTGTAAGGGGTGTGTGTTTGATCCTAGTATAATTCAGGGTACCATACTGTTCCCGGGCATTCCTGACACAAGCAGTACACGTGTCATAGTCCTGGTGTACCAATAAACATAATTCTTCTTATGAAGCATTGTGTTGTGTGACCTGACTATCGAACCCTGACAGAGTGTCAGGAATCATCTTCCCCTCAACCTGCATCTATCTTACTCGAGATGAGCGATGGTGAGGAGATCATGGTGCCAGTGACATGACCACAGTACTGACCACCCTCCCTCGGGATGAGGCAGCCATCCCGCAAGTACTGCTTCAGGAAGTGGTCAGTGGAGCGAAATCCCAGGTGACTACGACCTTATGGGGCCCGCACTGGGGAAAGTTTGAAGCTGACACCCAGGAAACCTGGCTGCTTACCCCAGGGCCCTACCATGGAAGCCATTACGACCGGCCCCGGGGGATGGTGTTCCAGCCGGGGGACGAAGCCGCACACCAGGAGGTGGAGGAGGCAAAGGGGTTCATGGAGACCTGGCTGGATTTACTTGAGAGGTCTCAGGACAAGATCATGAGGACGGTGGAGAAATCGCTCCTGAGCCTGCCACGGATAGTAGTGGAGGTGGTGCAGCACGAACTTTGACTTCAGCAGCCAGGCCAGCCAGCTCAGTTACCAGTGCAGGTGGGAGTGCCGGTTCTTCCACCCCCGGGGCCTCTGGAGGACCAAGTGCACAACTCTCCACCCCGCAATGGATGTGAGATGCACAGGCCAGCAGAGCTACTGGATGCCACGTTTAACAGGATGCTCGAGAAGCTGGTGTTCTTTGTGGTGAGAGCAGAGAAGTTCATCACAAATTGGAGACACCTGTTCCCTACCAAGGAACGTTGCATAGACTACATTGCTTCAAAGCTGCAGGGAGTGGATAATTTTATGTTGGCCCTCAGAGCTCAATACAAGGACCCTGATGCCTGTGATCAGGCACGCACTTACCTGCGCACTTTCAAGCAAGGTAAGAAGACGGTGAGAGAATACTCCAAGGAGTTTAAGAGGCATGCTGTGAAGATTCAGGGTTAGTCGGATGGGATGATGGTGGAGCAGTATCACCTCGGCCTCTACCCTGAGATCCGCAAAACCATCCTGTGTAGCGTCCACCCCGTGTCCCTTAATGCATGGCTGCGAGAAGCAGCCGATGCTGAGAGTCGTCTGAGGACCAACTGTATTGACAGCGCAGCCACCTTGGGAAAGGTTGTTCGGGTGATGACAAGACCCAAGATCCCAAAACCAAAGGAGGGGGTGTGGGAGCAATGCATGAAACGGTCTGTGCCTGAGATGTGGGGAAGTGGACCACTTCGCCGCTGCCTGCCCAGAGTCTGGGACCTTGGGGGCAATGAGGAAGGGCCCTGAAAAGAAGCGGACCGACACCTGGTGCGGAAAACTGTCGCTTGACCCAAGACTCAGTGAGCCCTTCAAGCTAGCATCCCTGAAGAGGAACTAGGAACGAGCAGTGAGGAGGAGGATGACCTGGCAGGAAAAGGCCAGGACCTGCTGTGAGGGATGCGGAGCAGCAGGTCCCAATCCCAGAGGTGCCCAAAATGGTGAGCAGCTATCCTCCCCCCTTTTTTGTGACTGTTAGAATGAATCCCGAGCTGGGAACCCATGTATGGGTGGGGGGCTTAATAGACTCGGGGTGTGATCAGGACTTGATCAACCCCTCACTAGTTATGGGACTTGGGGCCAAAGTTGTTAAACTCCCAGACCCTATCATCTTTACCCAAATGGATGGGTCGGCCATGAAAGACCCTTGCAAGTACAAGACTGTGCGGATGGGGGCGGGAGGACATTGGGAGCACCGGTCGTTTGTCATAACCCAGGCAGCTCATTTCCCACTGGTGTTGGGCAGCCTATGGCTACATGATCACAACCCATACATCCTGTAGGACGAGGGCAAGGTCCAATTTATCTCTCCCAAGTGTCAGGCTCATGCGTGGACTGTGGAGTGGGGATCTCCCCTCCCAATGAACCAGTGTGACCATGCCTGGCAAGGGAAGAGTTAGCCGCCATTCCCTCAGAGTACCAGGACCTGGCCCAGGTTTTCAAAGAGGAGGAGGCTGATATGTTACCGCCTCACAGACATTCTGATTGTGCCATTGAACTGCTGCCTGGGCACAAGTTGCCCAAAGGGAAATTGTATGTGATGAGCCCAGGTGAAAAGGAGGAACTGAGAAAGTTAATTGACAAGAACCTAGCCCAGGGGTTCATTCGCCCTGCATCCTCCCCATTTACTGCCCCCGTGCTGTTACAGAAGAAAAAGGATGGGGGGTTGAAACTATGCACTGACTATAGGGGGTTGAATGCAGTTTCCACTACTAATGCTTACCCCTGATCGAGGATCTCCTGGCCAAGGCGGCTAAGGGGAAAACCTTTTCCAAGCTTGATCTCCAGGATGCATACTTCTGAGTACACATTAAGGAGGGGGACGAATATAAAATGGCGTTTAATACCCCGTTGGGCCCGTTTGAGTACTGAGTGATGCCCTTCAGACTCCAAGGGGCTCCTGGAGTCTTCATGAACCTTAACAAAGTGTTGCACAAGCACCTGTAGTATGAATGGTGGCAGCGTTACATGCCTTGAGTGAGAGAAAGAAACAACAAGAAATGTAAAAACACATCATATCAACCCATAAAAGAGAGTACTTGTGACAGTGCATGGGTATAAACCATATCATTATAGTAGCACTATATCCAATGCATTCTCCAGATGGAACCCAATGTATTGGATGCTGTGACATCTGCTCACAGGCTATCTTCCAAGATATGTTCTTGCAAAACTTTGCATAAATCAGAAGATAGATTGCTGGGCCATTTTTTTTTATTGGCAAGTGGTTGCTGAATGAGATAAATGAAAGGAGAGGAGAAGGTAAGCCAAAAGCCATCTTCCTGTAGCAGTTCTTGCCTTGCTGACATGGAATTTCCTGAACTGACAATGATTGAGGAAATGCAAGAAATCCAAGAAGTGTTTGTTCAGTTCCAACATTATTTATCAATCCATGTCTGATTTTTAGACTTCTTCATTTGTTATGTCCTGGGATGGAATCATTCCTGATTTAATCACCCCAGAGACTGGCTGAGCTTGAAGCACAAGAACAATAGCTTGCCAGAATTCTGAAAGTAACCAATCTAGTAGTAATGTTATGTAAATAACCTATCACTGGGAGTGGGGTGTGTTTGGGTGTGGCAATTGCATGCTATTTAACAGAGCTGAGGCTCTGGAGTCTTGTCTTGTGCTTGCTGAAATAACTAATAAAGTAGAACTGATCATTAGGCTTGTGGTCTGTTCATCCATGGAACCCACTATTTAACAGTGGCGATGAGGATGGGATCCTGTTGAGCCAGCCCAGAGCCCATCTACACCACACCGTGCATCGAGCTCCAGTGCCACGCGCATCGCATCACAACCAGGACCGTGGCTGCTGCTCCAGGACATCTGCTGGAATTTTACCCTGCTCACCCAGAGCTTTGGGAGACCTGGGTGGAGCGGCTCAAGTACTTTGTATTGTTCCAGGACATTGAGGGTGAAGAGAAGAAGTCTCTCCTGCTCAGTTCCTGCAGGATCACAACCATGAGGCTAATCCAGGTCCTCATCGTGCCCACCAAGCTTGAGGCGGCAACTTACGATGCACTCATCAGGACACTCACCAACCATTTCGCACCTCAGCCAACCAAGATGGTGCGCTGCGTGGACTTCTACATGCACCAGCAAAAGTCCAACAAGACGGCTGCCGAATTCATGGTGTACCTTCGCAGATTGGCCCTCACATGTGAGTTCCCAAGCCTCGATGATGCCTTCCTCGACTGATTCGTGATGGGCATTCGAGAGGAGAAACTCTGCCAAAAGCTCATCGGCCATGAGGAACTCACCCTTGCAAAGGTGCTACGCAAGGCCGCTGCTTTAAAGAAATCCCAGCAAGACCACCAGACCTCCGCTGCACACCAGGCCTCCATTCCTTCAGCTTCTGAGGCATCGAATGAAGAAGAGACCCATCAGGTTTGCCGCCCAGCTCACTGCAACTTGCAACCTTCTGCCGCCGCCACTTGCCCAGTGGAGACCGTCGCACCGACTGCCTGTGCTAGCTGCAGAGAGGCCCATGAACATTGCTCCTGCCATTTCCAAGATGTGACATGCAGCCCTCAGACTTCAGTAATGATGAGTTCCCTGCCATCTTTGATGGGACACTCGGCAGGTACACAGATCCCCTGGTATTGCTCCAACTCAACCCCGAGGTACAGCCCGTCCGCCTCAAGGCCCGGAGAGTTCCATTTGCACTCAAGCCCAACATTGAGGTGGAACTGGACTGTTTAGTGGTGCAAGGAGTTTTAGAGCCGGTTCCTCATGGCACCTGGGAGACCCCCATCGTAACCCCAATTAAGCCAAATGGGGATGTCCGCATCTGCGTGGAGTACAAATGTACGATCAACAAGGCACTGAGTGACAATGCATACCCGGTGCATGTGGTCAGCCATGTCCTAGCGACATTGGCAGGGGCCAAGGACTTTGGTAAATTGGACTTGGCCCAAGCATACCAACAACTCCTGGTAAATGAGCTGACCGCTGAGGCACAGACCATCGTCATGTAGCGAGGTGCTTTCAGAGTCAAGCGCCTGCAGTTTGGGGTAAGCATGGCCTTGGAAATCTTCCAGAACTTAATAGACTCTCTCTCAAAAGGCATCCCTGAGGTCCAACCCTTCTTCAATGATGTATTAATTACTGCCCCCATGGAAGAGGACTTCGCCACCTCCCTACACACCATGCAGAAGTGATTCGACTCCGCCGGGCTAAAGGTGAAGTGGGAGAAATGCCTCCTGGGAGTCCCCCATGTAGAGTTCCTGGGGTTCTCGTGGACACAGTCAGCATCCACCTGGCCCCCGACAAGGTTTGTGCCATCACGAATGCACCTGCTCCCACATCCAAGGCCGAGATGCAGGCTTTCTTGGGGCTTCTGAACTTTTACCACTCCTTCCTGCCCCATAAAGCTGCGCTTGCGGAGCCCCTCCCCCACCTGCTTGACAAGAAGGCCCTGTGGGTGTGGGGCCGGCAGCAGGCCACCACTTTCTGGGCCGTGAAGGAGCTACTTGCATTGAACGATGTCCTCGCCTATTCGACGAGACACTGCTGGTCGTCTTGGCATGTAATGCTTCTCCTTACAGTGTTGGTGCAGTCCTGGGCCATTGGTTGCCAGATAGGAGGGAGCTGCCAGTGGTCTACTACTCCCGGACCCTGTCATCAGCCAAGCAGAACTATTCCCAGTTTGACAAAGAAGCTCCGTGGAACTCTTAAAGGGCTGCTGCCTCACAATGCGGCTGGACTGCCTGCACCCAGACCAAGTCCCAGAGTTGCACCACACTCCAGTGAGCCAGGAGGCCCCCAGAGGATTCTTTCCAGGGGACCCTGTCTTCACGTGGAACTCTTCCAGTGGCCCTGCATGGTTCCCAGCAAGGGTTATCTGAGTCACTGGACCCCTATCCTATGAGGTATCGATGGATGGGGGCCAACTACTAAGCAGACACATCAACCAGCTCTGCCGCTGCCTATTGCCCATGGAGCCAGACCTGTCCTACACCAAGGAGGAGGAGGATGGCCTGGAACCACCGCCGCTGCGGACCGAGAACAGCCCCCCAGACAACAGTGTGTAGCCAAATGGCCGGGAAGAGGAAGGTACTGCACCGGCCACTCCAGACCTCCTGGACTCTGTTCCTGACTCACAGGAATCCAGTATGGGTACTGCTTCACCAAGCATGGCTCCGAAGTTGGTTCAACTACCGCAAGAGCCCTGGCATTCACAGAGGAAATGTTGCAAACCAGTGTACCTTGAAGACTATGTCTGTTAAGGTGCATTGAAACTTAGGGGGGAGTGGTGTTATGTACTGGGATGGAATAATTCCGGATTGAAACACCCCAGAGACTGGCTGAGCTTGGAGCAAAAGAACAACAGCCTGCCAGGATTCTGAAAGTAACCAATCTAGTAGTAATGTTATATAAATAGCCTATCACCGGGAGTGGGATGTGTTTGGGTGTGGCAATTGCATGCTATTTAACAGAGCTGAGGCTTTGGAGTCTTGTCTTGTGCTTGTTGGAATCACTAATAAAAGTAGAGCTGATCACTAGGCTTGTGGTCTGTTCATCAATGGAACCCATTATTTAATATCATTCATTACCAGTGCAGGCACAACAGAGCTGTAGGCAGATCTCTCTGATTTTCACGCATATTACTTTTAAGCCTCTCCCATTTTCTGTGATGGGTTCTAGCCCAGGAAAGCCTGCACTTCATTAAATCTACCACAAGATTCCTTTTTATTTTGCTGCAGCAAACAGAGCTGTCCAACTGGAATTTATAACTCCTCCCCCCAGCTGTACCTTCTGAAAAATATTCCTTTCCCAGTGTTTTACCCAACTATATGAATAGTGTGACGTTTCTCTCTCGACTTTTGCTCCCTCGTATCTTCCCATCTCCAGCAGAGGAATATTGTTCTTGCAGAGGATTTATTTAGGCATTTTATAAAAGTAGATCAGCTGAAAGTAGCTTAAGCTTTTACTTATTAACTTTCAAGGCTCTGGATATCTTCACAGAATGCCTGGGTGGTAGCACTTGGTCCTCACAATCCCTGCCCTGCTAGACAGAAGTGATAAACTGCTGTGAAGAGGGAGGGTGAACACTAAAACATCTTCAGCAATGCTCACATAAATTCCAAAAGAGAACAAAAGCGGACTAATTTAATAGAATTCTGTTTTCATTTTAGCCACTAATGAAATTCAGTGAATACCTATATGTCTGATTCAGAACCTAAACACAGAATGTAGACCAAAAAAATCCACACCCTGGAGCCAGGGGCAGACAGTGGAGATTTTTAAATCTACAGTTACAGTTATTTGTCCAACTGTACAGTACAGACAAGTCTTTTATTGGCATATACATGAAGATATCTATATATCTAATAGTGAAGTGCCCCCATCTGTGCGGATATCTATATCTGCACTTCGGGGGCACTTGGGGGGCAGGGAGAGGTTTGTGCACTCTTGGGGCAGTCCCCAGGGGTGCACAAAAATCTGAAAACTAAAAAAAAAAATCGGGGGGATGTTTAAATCTCCCCGAAAGTGCCAGAGCGTTCTTGCGCATGCGCACGAATGCTCTGTAGCCGACCTTGCCGCCGCCGCCTCGGAGGTGGGCAGGCGGGCGGGCAGGCAGGTGGCCGGGGGAACAGCAAGGCCTGGGGAGGCCCGAGGCAGCCTCAATTCGGAGCCGGACCGTGGGGGGAGGAAACAGCCGCTCCGAGATACACCCCCGCCGCCGCCCCTCGCCCATTCCCCGGCCCCGCGGCGCTCTCCCGCTTGCCCACCTTCACCTCCAGCAGCAGCAGCCACAGCACAGGAGGTCCAAGGAGCAGCGTCGAGGCGTCCCTCCCATCTCGCCGGCCAGCCGCAGAAAGCGAAAGTGGCCGCTCTCCTC
>NW_015173174.1:138348-162060 GCF_001447785.1 Gekko japonicus | reverse complement strand
GGGAGAGAGAGAGAGAGAGAGAGAGAGAGAGAGAGAGAGAGAGAGAGAGAGAGACGGGGGGAAGAGAGAGAACGGGGGAAAGAGAGAGACTCCCCCTTGTAGTAATCTAAATACAAAATCCATGCAGAGTAAAATTAGAATTGCAGAGTAACATCATAGAGTAACATCATAATAAGAGTAGCATCATAATAAAACCTAATTCATAGTATCACTTATCAGGCCGTGAGACCATCGCACTGCAAAGAAACTTTGCTACTATTTCAGTTATTTTTATATCTGGATTATCAAGCAAGAATCATAGAATCATAGAATGTTAGAGTTGGAAGGGACCTTGCAGGAGCTTAAAATCATCAGGGGTCTCTAAATTAGCCATATTTGGCTAATATGGGATATAGAAGATCACAGTGGGACACCAGATAGAGAGGGCACTGGAGGAGAACATGGGCAACAGTTTCAACACAGTTCTTCATACAAGGACATACAAGGATAGGGAATCCCTTGGAATCTGCCAGATAAGATAGCTGAAGGAAGAACATTAAATCTAGCCAAGGATATGGCTCTATGCAAATTTGGAGCTAAGAGTTGATAGAGGTATACTGCTGGAAGGTTTGCATTAGGAACAATCCCCAAATTTAAGGGAGAACAGGTTCTGTTAGCCAGGCTATAAAGAGTTTGTAGCTCTGATCCCAATAAACTGGATTTTATTTTTAAAAAGGCCTCAGACTCCGAGAGCATAAATAAGGATTCAGTTGGTCAGGTGATGCGGTGTCAGGTGGCTGGGAGGATCCCCACCCATCAGCTTGACGTCATTATCTGGGAAAGTTTTAGAACAAATAATCAAATAGACAGTCCTTGAGCATTTAGAAAGGATGGCTGTGATTACTAAGAGCCAGCATGGGTTTCTCAAGAACAAGTCATGTCAGACTAAACTTGGTCGCAATCACATGCACAATTAGCCGTGCCATAGGCGCGAATGCTGGGCAGATTAAAAAGTTGCAATCAGACACGAACATCTGGGAAGCGCCCTGTACCCATCAGCAATCTGTTTTGCTCTGCCACAGAAGTGGAGTAAAAAGACACCAGGGAAAGTCTGGCAGCAAATGGGTTGCTATGGGCCACGGACGGACTTCCCTGTCACTCCAGCGCTCTCTCATGGCGTCAGGATGGTCTGATCAGGCCATCCCGACTCTGTGCTCTTGTTCCCCCCCTCAGTATTTGCATCATTGCACACTCCATAGGGAGCCCTCAGTGCTGAGATGCAATTAATCAATTCCCCATTTAAGCAAATCAGAAACAAATGGCAAAACCCCCCAAAACCCGACTCACCCGCGTTTGCGTCTGATCATGCAGTGGTGGGCTGCCCCCGCAGCTTCAAAGGACTGTGTGATCATGCAACTGCAGGTCAAATTCCTCCAGAGGGAATAGCCTCGCACCCCCCCCTTTATCTCACACGTGTGACCGCACCCCTTATCTCTTTTTTTGAGAAAGTTACTACCTTGCTGGATCAGGGGAATGCCATAGACATAGTTTATCTTGACCTCAATAAGGCTTTTGATAAGGTTTGGATCCTATGACTGTTAGGTGGATCTGTAATAGATCGCACCCAAAGAGTGCTTGTGAATGGTTCCTCATCTTCTTAGAGATGGTGACACGGGGAGTGCCTCAAGGATCTGTCCTGGGATCTATTTTGTTCAACATCTTTATGAATGATTTGGATGAAGGGATAGAGGGAATGCTTATTAAATTTGCAGATGATACTAAATTAGGAGAGGTAGCAAATACGGTAGAAGACAGAGTCAGGATACAAGATGATCTCGACTGGCTGGAAAACTGGGCTAAAACAAATAAAATGAATTTCAATGGGGATAAATGTAGAGTTCTGCATTTAGGTAGGAAAAATCAAATGCATAATTATAGGTTGGGGGAGACTTGTTTTGGCAGTGGTATGTGCGAAAAGGATCTAGGGGTCTTGGAAGACCATACACTGAACATGAGTCAGCAGTGTGATGTGGTTGCTAAAAAGACAAATGTGATTTAGGGCTGTATCAACAGACGTATAGTGTCCAGATCAGGAGAAATGGTGGTACCACTTTACTCTGCTCTAGTTAGACCTCACCTAGAGTATTGTGTTCAGTTTTGGGCACCACAATTTAAGAAGGATATAGACAAGCTGAAACGTGTCCAGAGGAGAGCAACGAAGATGGTGAGAGGTCTGGAGACCAAGTTCTATGAAGAAAGGTTGAAGGAGCTGGGTATGTTTAGCCTGGAGAGGAGACGACTGAGGAGTGATATGATAACCATCTTCAAGTACTTGAAGGGCTGTCATCCAGGGGATGGTACAGAGTTGTTTTCTGTTGCCCCAGAAGGTCAGACCAGAACCAGCGGGTTGGAATTAAGTCAGAAGAGTTTTCAGCTAAACATTAGGAAGAACTTCCTGACAGTTAGAGTGGTTCCTCAGTGGAACAGGCTTCCTCGGGAAGTGGTGGGCTCTCCTTCTTCGAAGGTTTTCAAACAGAGGCTAGATGGCCATCTGACAGCAATGCGGATTCTGTGAACTTAGAAAGATCATGAGAGGAAGGGCAGGACGGGTTGCCTCAGTGCTTAGTTCTTTTGGCCCTTTTTTATATGCCCAGGGAAATGCTGATGGCCACTTTGGGGTCAGGAAGCAATCCTGGAAGTTTTTTGTCATCTTCTGGGAATGGAACAGTGGTCACTGTGGGTGTGGAGGGGGAGGTATTTGTGAATTTCCTGCCATGTGCAGGAGGTTAGACTAGATGACCCTGGAGGTCCCTTCCAATTCTATGATTCTTGGGGCCAGTTTTCCCTCTAAAATGTGCACATTTACACAGGAAGCCCTGCTCAGCAGCAATCTGGAGCCACCCAGGATCTTGCACTGCCCATTGTCCATTTTAAGATTACAACAGTTATATTCTGCTCAGGATGTGAACTACTCCACTCAGTAGGGGAAAGAATAGAGGGAACATTGGTGAAGACCACATCTTGCTTGTCACACATACATGAAAGCACATGAAGTTGCCTTATACTGAATCAGACTGTTGGTCCATCAAGGTCAGTATTGTCTATTCTAACTGACAGTGGCTCTCCAGGTTCTCAGGAGGTGGTCTTTCACATCACCTTCTGCCTGGTCCTTTTCTAACTAAAGATGCCAAAGATTGAACTTGGGACCTTCTGCACACCAAGTGGATGCTGTACCACTGAGCCATGGGCCTGCCCCACTGAAACGGCTCAGGCAATTGTGTTCATGTGAAAGTCTGCAGCATGCCAGTAACAACAACAACATTTGTGTCTTTCCTCTACAGAACTTCGAATGGGCATGCATGGGACTGCATTGTGCTTGGAGACTGGCTGTCAGTACCCAGAAGGGATCATTTATGTCCTAGAAATTTGAATGGATGGGCATGCATGCAGTCTGAATTCCTTTGAAGTAAGGTTTGATAAAAAATATAATAAATCAGATATATAAACCGATCCTTCTCCCCCCCCCCTTTTAAAAAGGGATTTGTAAATATACATTGAGAAGTAGAAAAAAATCAGTTAATACTAGTTTATTCCTTTTTGCTGGGTTCAGCAAATGAGAATGATAAAACCATATGACCATAAGTAGATTCCAAAAATACTAGCCTGTGTGCTGTATGTTTATGTGAAATTCATCAGGAAATGAACAAAGAGACAAAAGCATTTCTTCAAATGCTGGCCCTGTTGAAAGACACTTCAGACTGCAATTCAAGATCACTCTTCATATGCTTTATTTAATTCTCACAGGCTAGGTTAAGTAAAGAGGCAGATTATTTTTAAATTGATTGTTTTTGTCAAATGACCAGTGCCTGCCCCTGGAGCAGGCACTGGTGTTTGCCTGCCCACCCCCTCTTCTTGAATGAAGCATGTGGGTGGGGTGAACCAATCCTGGCTCAGTGCGGGAGCACTGGCCAATCAAGAGCAAGCTGGCCAGCCAGGTCTGGCAGCAGCCACCCTCCACACAAAGATTGGCCCAGTGCAAGCTCAGGAGAGGACGGAGCTTCACGGCTGGGAAGAGTGGGTGGCCATGAGGAGGAGACTCACTGGCAGGTCTCCAGCGGTGGCATGAGACTGCTTCAGCAGGCTAGGTTTGGAGGACGCTGGCCTAGGCAAGGGGTGCAGGGAGGCACCAGGTGGGTTGGGGATTACTGGGCCCTCTGCAGCCCTGAGCGGTTGCCTTCTGGCTGCTTCTCCCCCCTCCACATGCTCTCCGGCAGGGAGAGAACTCTCCTAGGTGCATCACTGCCTATCAGTTCGTCAGGTGATGCGGTGTCAGGTGGCTGGGAAGATCCCCCACCCGCCGCTCTCCTCTGTGAGCAGGCTAGGGGTGTTTGGAGACAGGGCCCTTGATTTTGCCATGGCTTCCTTTGGGTGCCAGCAGTAGGGCCAGTGCAGACCAGCTACCACCAGCAGTCAAGAATCACCTTACTCAGGGGCATTCGGCCATGTGGCCCACTCCTTCACCATCCGTGGTTTTTTTCTGGCTGCAGCAACCCCCCTTTTCCCTGGCATCTTCCCCCTCTGGCTTCCAGGTCTTGTGTGGCCTACAGCTGGAGCCATATCCCACAAGGTTCCTTAAGGGGCACAGGTATTACTGCAGTGTCAGGCAGAGCTGAGGTTCATCCACACCAGTGGATCTGAGCCAGGGGTCTGATTCAGTATAAGCAGGGCTATTTTGGGGTTGGAATGCACTGGAACGGCATTCCGGCTGCCTTCTGGCTTGGCCACACCCCCTGCTCCAAGCATCCCTCAATCAGGCCACTGGAGCAAAAAGAAGCAAGGTAAGTTTCCCTTGCTGGTGTGGGGGGTGCGGTGGCGGCAGGGGCTTGCTTGGGGTGGGGGGGTGTGGGGGTGGGGGGCTTGATGGGGGGTGCACAGGGCCCTTTCCTGCCAGCTCCATGCAATTAAAGGGGCTCCTTTTAAGTGCAGGGAGCAGGAAGACCTCACACGCCCGATCACCGCTCAGAGAGTGGGTTTGTGGGGCCCTTTCCCCCTGGCTCCCTCCACTTAAAGGGAACCCTTTCAATTACAGGGAGCATGCCCAATGTCCCCTACTTGTTATCCCTCTGGGGGGATCACAGAGGAAGGGTCCCAATCCCATCAGAACAGAGGACCCGACATCCGCCTACTCTCATGTCTCCTGCAGGCACCTCTCTCTGTTTCCCATCACAACCACCACGCGTGGAGGATGGCGGCTCCGAATCTTTGGTGCTCTGGTGTATCTGTGATTGATGTGTTCTTTTGCAAGCTGCTGGGCCAGGCAGTTGAAGTCTCCCTCCCTCCCTCTCTCCCTTCCTGTTTGCAGTGACTCAGAGCTCCCTTAACAGCTGCCTTCCTCTCCCCACTCCCCCCCCATCTGGCGGTGATTGACAGTCCAGTCCTTCTAAACTCATGGACTTCAGTGGGTTCAGGTGGTGAGTAGCCGTGGTCATGGTGGTTAGACGGGTGTCACTCTGCTGAGGATTGCCCTGCTGATCTTCCCCACTGTCTTTCACATCAATCTCCTGCATTTTTCCATCTGATTGCCTTAGAAGACATAGAGCCCCCCCCCCCCCAGTTATTGTATTTCACAGATATTTTCCAGCAACCTGCTGCTCTTACAGCTGGGATGTTTCTCTAAGTTTCTAATGTAGGGGTCCCCAATATGGCGCCCGCCAAATGTTTTCAGAAAGTGGGTGGAACCAAATGGGCCTTTTGCCTAGCAAGGCTTCTGACTTGAGCACTGGGGATTTAATAAGCTCTGCAGATTTTTAAATATGTTACTTTGGAAGCAGCTGCCACCACAGCATAAGGTTCATCAATGTGTGCCTGAAGGTTACTTGTGGCAGCCATTTTGTGGCTGTGCCCACTACATGTAGCAGAATTTCAAAGGTGCCCACAGGCTCAAAAAGGCTGGGGACCTCTGCTCTATGGTGTGACTCTGTCTGTCAGCATCTAACACCAAAGACTGACAAGACACAGAACCTGCTTTCCCCCACCATTTTTATTATTTTTGGGGGGGACATCTAGCCTGATGAAGAGTTCTGATGGGCTCAGAAAGCTTGCATGATGTTTTCTGCCATTTTGACTGGCCCTAATGAAAGGATTTTGTTTCTTGTTTGGCACAGAAAGCCACTGTGGGATCATGGATAGCTGAAGTCATGTTCGTGTTAGAGGCAAAACAAAACCCAAATGACAAACTCGCCCAGTAATTTACTTGGAGTACAAGCAATAAGGAAGTTCTGGTGCATGAGGTCTAATGAAAGAAACAGGGACAGATCTAGGAGGACTGGGCCCAATGAATCAGTCTCCCATTTGATTGATCTGAGTAAGAATGTGCCCTCAAGTTGCAAGTGCCTCATGGCAACCCCTTCCACAGGACGTTCCAGGCAAGAAATAAGCAGAGGTGGTTTGTCATTGCCTTCCTCCATGTAGCAATCCCAGTCTTCCTTAGTGGTCTCCCATCCAAAGACTGATTGTGGCCAAGCTGTAATGAGCTTGAGCCAAGCAGAGCTAATCCTTCTTTCCTTCTCTCTCTTTCTTTCCCTCTTTCCCCCCTTCTTTCCTTCTCTCTCTCTTTCTTTCCCTCCTTTTTCCATCTCTCTCGCTTTCTTTCCCTCCTTCTATCCTTCTTTCTTTCATTCCCTCCTTCTTTCCTTCTCTTTCTTTCCCTCTTTCCTTCTCTGTACTCTCTCTCTTTCCTTCCCTCTTTCCTCCTTCTGTGGCCCAACTCTAGTTGGGCCAGCTGGGGAAGGGAAGGGGAGGCTTTTGAAGATGCCCCCCCCCCTGCTTCCCCTTCTGACATCACTTTTCCCTCCATTTCTTCTCTCTTTCCTTCTCTCTCTCTCTTTCCTTCTTTCTGCACAGATCTGCGCTTCCCCCCCCCCATAGCTAGCAATCCAAAAGAGTCCAGTGGCACCTTTAAGATCAAAGTTTATTCAGGTACATGCTCTCCCTCCTCTGTGAGGGCAGATCTGCACTGTCGGGGTGTGGCCTATTATGCTAATGAGTTCTTGCTGGGCTTTTTCTACAAAAAAAAGCCCTGAGTATAAGGAAGCTGCATATGTTTTCTCTCATCAGAAGTCCAGGGGTCAGAATCAGTATAAGACAGCTGCATGTTTTCTCTGCCTCCAAGGCCAGAAGTGCTAATTCAGTATAAGGCAGCTGCAGTTTTCTTTCCCACCAGGGTCAGGAGGGCTGATTCAGTATAAGGCAGCTGCATGTGTTCTCTGCCACCAGGGGTCTGATTCAGTATAAGGCAGCTGCATGTGTTCTCTGCCACCAGGGCCAGGGGTCTAATTCAGTATAAGGCAGCTGCATGTGTTTTCTCTCACCAGGGCCAGGGGTCAGATTCAGTATAAGGTGTCTGCATCTTTTCTCTTCCATCAAGGCCAGTGGGGCTGATTCAGTATAAGGTGGCTGCAGTTGCTCTTTCCCACCAGGGCCAGGGGGGCTGATTCAGTATTAGGCAGTTGTATATGTTTTTCCCCACCAGTGGGCTTTAGGGGTCCAGTCTCACAGAACTAGTTTGTGGGGACAGTACTGACCTTGGTGGAACAAGGGTCTGGTTCAGTATAAGGCCACTTCAGGAGTTCATTTGTGTGTTTGTTTGCTGCAAGACCATTGTAATAAGTCCAAGGTACTAGACCCTGTGAGGTCATGCCTGTGACAGGTGCACCATCCTGGGCCATGGGGCAAGCACCATCATGGGGCAGCAGGACACAGCAGCCTGGCACCAAACAGCCTTTAGGGGTCATGGTGGCCAAAGGGGTGGCCTGAATGGATGGCAGAGTGGATTACGTTGGTACCCACTCGGTGGCATTGGAATGGCTTGGAGGGCCGTGGGATGGGGGTCCCGTCCCTCTGATGTATGGTGTTGTGCCACAGGAGGCAGATGGCAATCACTGGTGCTGGCAGATGTTGTATTGCTTTGCAGGAGGCAGTATGAGGATTGAGGTCACCGGTAGAGCAGTCAGCAGCTTCAGATGATCAGCTCCAGAGTGCCCCCCCCCCCCAAGGCTGTGGTCATGCATTTTGTCAGTGATGATCTGGGCAATAGGTCGGCAGTCTCCACCCTGGGATCAGGACTTCTGTGCTGCACCCTTTCTAGAGCAGAGTGCGAGTTACCGGGGTGGTCTTTTGCAGAGCTTATCTGCAAAGCAGCCTGGGCCATGGTTGGCAGGAAAAGCACAGGTTGAAGGGATTTGGAATTGGCAAGCACCCTGAGATATAAGCAATGGGGGAGTCCTCATACTGGGTGCCTATGGGCTTGGCAGTCAGGGTGACTCAGTTGGGGGCCTCTTTGGGGTGGGAGGAACATATGACAGGCCTTAAGTCTTTTCAGCCATGGGCTGGAATGTGCCCTTCCTTCCCCTCTAAGCACTAGTGTGTGGGCTGTGATGAGTAAGGTCTGGAAGGATGCTCGACCTGGCTCTGCGTTGGGGTGGCTTTGCCCTGTTAGAAGGCTTGCTTTGCAAGCCCAATGCAACCGGTGCTTTAATATGTTGTTGCAGATCAGCTTATGTATAAATAAAACTCCCAGTTTAACCCGTAACTTGTGTTGTGTTTCATTCAAGGAGTGGGCAGACAAAGGTTTATTCTGAAAAATATCAAGTAAAGGCAATGTCCAATCTTCTTTCCAAAGGGAATAGTCAGTCCTTGTTTCCCCATTTACCAAAAATGTGGATTTATATTCATCCTGCAGCCCTAGTATTGCAAGTGTTAATCCATTTAAAGTGGTTAAAAGAGCAACCAGTTTGATGTGTATAGATAGACTGAGCTGGGATATTGTTTCCCCTACGCAAAGAGTTTTCAATAGATGCTTTATACTCATTGCACTAGCTTGTAAAATATAACTTGCAAAGATTTGCAAGTGACATTGAAGAACCAGAATTTTCTGTGCCCTGGATGGTTTGTCGATTTTTAAATAATATTATGATTAATTTCACAGTTCAACAGATCATTCCTACCTTAGTTAGAACTTGTGGATGAACATGCTGTGTGCATGTGGTTTTCTAAAGCCCCCTTTTCTACTCTTCCTCAGGTTATTGTTACCATGTGGAAAATATTCTATCATCTTTTTTGCCACAGCAGTAAGCAAGAGCAGTAGTCAAACATGTGCAGCCTAATACTTCAAAGAGTAGGTTAATAGCCTGAGAATTCAACTAGATTTCAGTCTGAGGTTGTGTATTCAAAAGCCTGGGGAGGGACCAGATGCAGCCTTCACCTGACAAAAGTCAGTAGAAAAAAACCAGACACCAAACATAGAAGAAAAACAGGCTGCACATTGATAAATTGATTAAAATCAAGTTGAAATAAAAAGTATCTTTGTCCTTTCTGCATGCACAGCTTACTGCAGTTTACTACAGAGAATCCAAGCAGTCACACCTTTAAGCTTGACTTCGGATTTCTGTTCCTGCCGTCTGCATATTCTTTTTTCTCTGGTGTATTTCTTTTTTCTCTGGTGGATTCATTCTGCAGCTACAATGAAAAAAATGCAGTTTTTCTTAATTGGTGCAGGAAGGTCACTTGTGACACATGGGAAGGGGCCTCCAATTTTTAAAATTTACGCAATTGCCCTTTTACAGCTGCCCGGGTCAAGTAATAGATGCTTTTATACTCATTTCCCATTTAAACCCTAGTGGCTTAGTTCCTTGATTGAAACACAGGACCTTGGCATAGTTTTTAAAAAAGAACATCCTGAAATTGACTAAGCTATTTTTCAAACTGACTAGAGCAGTGGCAACACTCCCTTTCATTATTGCCGAGCTCTAGCAGATTCTCCCTCCATTCTTCCCTCCTTCCCTGCCTTCCCCCTTTCAGAGCTTACAAAGAGACTTGCAAAAATATTTTAAATGTAAAACAACAAGGTGGCATTTTAATGTAGATTTCTGAGGACTGCCAAAATGGTTCCCATCCCAGTCTCTCTCTCTCTCTCTTTGCATCTTTTGTCAATTTCATTCGGCCCTGATGTTTCCCCACCCCACTTTATTTTGTTTGCATGCAGCACTGGATCCTTTTTTAAAAATTTTGCACTGGGGACACTGTGGTTTGCTTCCTCTCTGATCCCCTTTTTAAACCTGAGGGAACTAAACTTCTGCAGCTCCTTTTGAACTTTAAAACACTGTCCTTTTTAAAAAAAAAAACCCTCAGAGATTAGTTTAACTGTAGGAGATTATCAGTAAACTAGGATTTGTGGCGGGGGGGGGGGGGGGGAGGTTACTGAACTGCGAGGTGTGTGTGTGTGTGCTTAGCTGGGGCTCTGCTGGGCAGCCCAGTTTAGAGCTGATCCTGCAGGGAGAACTTTCCCTGCAGTCTCAGCTGGGGTGCTGCTGCGCTGCCTGGTTGAAACCGGACTGCACAACAGAGCCTTCCCAAGAGCCAGTGCTGCAGGGATAACTCTCTTTGCAGTCTTGGCTGGGGCACTGTGAGCAGGAGGTCCTTTCAGTGATCAGCTCCTAGGCTGTTTTATAAATCAAAACTTGTACCATGAGGTAGGTTGTCAGTAAGCCTATCAAAGTACTTGAGTGAGCAATAGATTGATTCCATGTGCAACAGATATTTTTGAATTCAGTTTGGAAATTTGTTCCAGTTTGGTTTATTCGAGCAAACTGTTTAAACTTAATCCAGTGCTGTAATTTCCCTGTGGATTGTGCTCTGTGTGGTAATTGGGATTTTATTTCTTATTTTTGTTCCTTTGCCATTCCTAGAACTTCTAAATCAGCCACCCCACCCCATCCCCCACCTCTTATACAGCACGGATGTTGTTAATGTAAGCACTGCAATTTTCTTTGGGAAGCTAAAATACTTCACACAGTTGGAAAGAAACCTGCCTTAGGATATTTGCTTTTTTAAAAAAGACCCTACGGATAAATTGTAATTAAAAAGCTTCCAGTAAAGTTTTTCCCCTACACCTTCCACTCTGAGTGGCACACCCTCTATTACCAAACTGGATGGATTTCAGCTTTTCAAATATTTCCCGTTATGTTTATTTAAATTATTGAACTGAAGTATAGTTTTAATACTTTGATCCAAGTTTCCTTTCAGTCTTTTATTAGATTTGGGTGGCCCAGACTTGGTTGTTATTGTTAATTGACAAGGCTATTCTAAAATGCATATCCTTCCACACAGTGTAAAATGTCAAAAATTGTTATGCAGTTCTAAAATGCATATTCTGTTATATGAGCCTTGTGAGCTTTTGAAGTGGGTCATAACTTTTCTTTTAAAAATATATAAAAACATCAATAAGATATTACAAGTCTAGTTCAAAATAACCAGAAATTAGAAGCAGAAATAGCAATAAAGTCAACATCACTTGCTTCCCATCCACCCCAATTTCTGAAAAAGTAGATTTGACTTTATTATTTATTTCATATATATTAATATACTACTTTTTAGAAAAAATAAAATAAAATCGACATCCAAACAGAAAAGGCCCCCAAATAGATGTAAAACAAATGCCTTCCTTTACAGTTCTGCCCCGCATCTTTTTCTGAATTTCAAGAGGGAAGATGTAGCCCTCGCTTTACTGAACAGTAAGGTTGCCAACTTGGGGTTGGAAAATTCCTGGAGATTTTGGGAATGGGGCCTGGAGAAGGTGGGGTTTAGGGAGAGGAGAGAGCTCAGCTGGGTATAATGCCATGGATTTCACCCTGCAAAGCAGCTGTTTTCTCCAGGGGTACAGAATTGCCCCCCCAACCAGGGAAGAGTGTGAAAATTAAACACATCATGCCTACTTGACCTGGAAGTGACATAGGCTAATCCATAGAGTTTTGCCCAAAAACCAGAGCGTCAACACCCCCCCATCCCTGACGTGCCTATGTCACTTCCAGGTCATGTAGGCACATTATGTTTATTTTCGGCATTCCTCTCTATTCCCAGTAAGTTCACCCCTCATCTCCCACTGGCATGACCAAGGGACCCAGCAACTTTAGGACTGCAAGGTGCATTCAGGCTCATATGAGGAGAGGTAGTCCTTAAGTATTTGGGTCTCTAGTTATAAAAGGGTTTAGGGAGAAAGGCAGTGTATTATTAAATAAATAAAGGTCAAAAACAGCTCCTTGAATTGAACTCAGAAACAAATAGGTACCCAGCCTAGTACAACAGTCATATGGCTAGTCCATCTGAATCCTGTCAGCAAATGAACTGCTGCATTCTGCACCTGCTGCATTTTCTGAGTCATCTTTATGCTCCAAATAAAGCCAAATACGATAATGTAATCTGGATGTTACAGTGTCAGGGTTGTTAGTCAGGTCACACCACACAAGGCTTCTTAAGAAGATAAGTGTTTATTTGATGGATCCAGTACTAATGATCATTTATACAGCTTGTGTCAGGAATACCCTACGGTATAACGGGGTCTGACTTATAGGAAAATCAAACTCCCCCCCCCTTAGTAGAAGCCAATGGATATGATTCCCGCGTGCGGGTTGGAGCTAACAAAGCAAGCACCAAAGCATAAAAACAGTTAGATTTCCCAGATGAGTTAATTGCAGCTGGGAACCAAAGCAAGGTCAAGCGTAGCAATAGCACACAGAAGCTGGACAGGGATGAGCTGGGAAAGAGGAGGAGGTGCACCCCTCCACATTCCAGATCAATGACAGGGCTACCTGACATCCAGTAGCTTGAGTCAATATAGCCAGGAGAGCTTTGTTCAAGAAGGAGTATAGCTTCTGAGCCTGGTGAAGTTGGGGAAAAGGCACTCCTAGCAGCAATGCTTCTGCATCTGCAAGGCCAGAACCAAGCATGCACTAACTGAATCCACTTCTGCTAAAGTCATCCCATCCCAAGTGGATAATAAAATCCCTTCCAGAGCACCAGCCTTTCAAACCAACATCAGCTCCATCTTGCCTGGATTAATCTTTATCTTGTTCATACTGATCTGTTTGACCATAACATCTAACCATCAACCAAGGACTGAGTCAGCAGCATTCCAAAACTTAAAGTGGTACATCAGTATGTACAGTCATCAGCATATTGATATCACCCAACTTCAAATCTAGAGATGATCTAATTAACTGTTCTTATATTGGTATTAAATAATAGAGGAGAGAACACGTACCAGCTCCCATGGAGTAGATTTTGCATCTCTGTTCACTACTTAAAAAAAAACCCTCTTCATTTTATTTCTCATTCTATTGCTATATCAGATAGTAAAGTGGTGTTGCCATGCAATAATGAAAGCAGCAAAACCAGGCCACCTACAGCTGTATTTGGGAAAGTTGGCAACTTTATAAATTAATTGCAAAACAAAGGGGGAAATCTCATCAAAATCCAGCCAAATAAAAGCTGGACATGCTTCTGGAGAATAGATGGTTCAAAACAGTTGTGTATCAGGTACACGGAGAAAGAGGGAGGGAAGGAAGAAAGCTGACAGTTCCAGCCCCTGAGCTTGGAGGAACCTGGAGGGGTAGATTTGAGTGGCATGCGCTAGAATTCCAAATTGTTTCCCCTTCCCACAATTCAGCTTGTGTAGCATGAGTGCTATTACAGTCATGATGATGAGAAAGCCCCTGAGCCACTGCCCTGATCAAAACTGCCCCGTGCTTCTCCCTCATTTCAGAGAAAAGGGACGATACCTGTATTTTTCCCTGCCTAGGCTAAAGATAGACTAGAAGGGCTATTTCTGATTGGGGAAATTGTGTGGAAGGGAACAGTTAACTATCTCCTTCCCCTGAACTAGAGTCCAAATCCAGATCAGCCCCTGGCCCATGAACAGAGCCAAATCTCACATCTGGAGTTCCAGGCACTGAACTCCAGAATCATATGTCCTCTGGCCCTAACAGCTGCTCAGAACTCTGGTTTAGCATTTGGGGCAATGCTGACATACTGTTTCTACTCCCATTTAGATGTAAGACTTTCAAGATGCTGAATATTTTTAAGAGGTGTCAACTGCTTTAACTGGAAAATGCCATTTGAAAAATGTTAGGTTGAAATAATTTCCCTGGGTGGCATCAAGGATTTTAAAATTAGCAACCTTGAGATTACACATCCAAATTCCCTAGATGCTTTTGAAATTGCAGCTTTGATTTTTTTTTATAAGTCTGTGGAATATGTTGAAACTTCTGAACTTGCTGCATGAGAAAGAAAGCAGATGTCAATAGTTAATTCATCCAAAAATAGATTATACAAGCCACAGATGCATTGTTTCCTCACTGGTGAGGGCTTTTCAAACTATTATTGGATGCATACTGAAAGTTTATAACCATTGCTGAAAATGTCTTTAAGTAGAGCTGCAATGGGAAAGTCAATCCTGAAACTTGGTAGGTTGGCATGTTCTTGATTGCAGTATTGTGTTAGTGTGACATCACAAAGCATGGAGCTATGCTGCAATGATATTATGACACAACAGCCTGTAAGTAGGCCATAATTAGAACACTAAAAAGCCATGACACTGGACTATGATCCAGAGCATAAAAGCAGGCCTCTTTGTATGCTGCAATTCCATGGGTCTGGAGGATGCAGTACTGGGTACAAAACTGATCTCAAAAGATTTCCTCCTCCTCCTCCTCCTCCTCCTCCTCCTCCTCCTTCTTCTTCTTCTTCTGGATGCAGTACTGGGTACAAAACTGATCTCAAAAGAAAAAGATTTCCTCCTCCTCCTCCTCCTCCTTCTTCTTCTTCTTCTTCTTCTTCTTCTTCTTCTTCTTCTTCTTCTTCTTCTTCCCTAGCCATTGTAATTGTAATGTTAGGTGGATCCAGCACAGAGACTTGCCAAGTTCCACACAAAGGATCTCCAGTCTTCCTAGCTCTTCCCTCCCCCCTGTAGATACTTGACTCCATTATGTTCTAAAATACATGAACAATGTCTGCTGAATTGGGATAAGATTTCCAATGTGTGTATGCATTTTTATGTGTACAATAATGTTACCAGCTTCCCACTGGTAGTAAAAGATTTCCTGCTCCCTTTCTCTGTTCCCTGCTGGCAAATGAAGTGCCAGTGGGAGAAAACTGATCAAAAATGTGGGTGCACTTCAGCATCATGCCAGCACGTCACTGCTGTCAAAAGAAAGAAAGAAAGTGGTATCATGATGCTGGGGGGGGCACTCTACTATTTGCAAAAACTCTATGGTAAAACCAGGGTTTTTGTAAATTCTACACCATTTCTGACCAATGTCAATGCACCAGCAGGACACAAGCATGTAACTGTCTACCCCCAAAAGTATCCTGGGGGTTTCCAGCTGCAGCCTGGCAACCCAGGGGAAAAACAGAAGATAGCAGGTGAGATGTTGTTATAATGTGAGGCTAGAAGGACTACTTCATGGGCCTCACTGCAATAACACCTGACCCCCTTTACTTTTGTTTACCTACAAATGTATTCACATACACACATGATTCCACCCACTGCATGTACCACTTCAAGCATTTGGAAAAGTGGGGGTGTCAGAGGCTAAGTGCAGTCACAGTCAGAGCCCAGAGTCAGCATCAATGTCAGTCCAAAGTCAGGCAAGTCAGAGTCATTCAGTCCAAAGTCGTACACAAGAGCAAGGAGGTCCAAGATCCGAGTCCAAAGGTCACTGAGGCAAAGCAGAATCAGGAGCTGTGGTCACAAAGCTCACCAGGTGGTGACTTGTTGCTTCCACATCAAATATTCTCCCTTGACTGACTTTATAGGCATCTGTGTCAAGGGCTGGGGTGCAGGCAGAGGGAAGATAAGCATATGGAGCAGAGGTCCATCAGTGGCTATTAGCCACAAGGTATAGCTAGGGGCTCTGGGGCAAGTGATGCTCTGTCTTCTTGGTGCTTGGGGGGGGGTCAACAGTGGGAGGGCTTCTAATGTCCTGGCCCCACTGGTGGACCTCCTGATGGCACTGTTATTTCTGGCCACTGTGTGACACAGAGTGTTGGACTGGATGGGCCTTTGGCCTGATCCAACATTCGCGTCTCTTATGTTCTTATGTTCTTATTAAGTCCAGTCCGAGGTCTTAAGCTAAGAAGAGCAGAGCAGGAATCAAGAGAGAAAGTCCAAAACACAAACCGGGAGCAAGGTCATTCAAAGCCAGAGTCAAAAGCTGGAGGAGACAAGCAGGAACGAAGTCTGGGAACAGGAGGTGGAGTTGATGCAAGGTGTCGCAGAGTTGACGAGTTTGCTTCCACAAAGAAGCCAACCTAGAACCTGCAGCTAAATAGCCCTCTGCTGCTGTTTCCAATTAGCGGAGCGGCACCAGGAGCCAAGCGTCTGTCAAAACTCAGGACCAACTGACTGTCTGGTCTGCAAACGAGCTGCACATCGCCTGATTGCTAAGTCCTGGTGGAGTCGGTCTCATAAGTGAACAACTCGTGGGAGCGAGTCGGGAGGGCTTTCAGCCTGTAGCTGCTCCTCATCAGCTGTTGCTGAGCCAGGTGCTAATGCAGGCAGTGATGGCAAATTGCCAATCTCTAAAGCTTCAGTGGGGCCAGCTGTGGGTTCTGCTGAAGCTGGCAATATCCCCTCATCTGCACCCATGACACCCCCCCCAGGGGGCCCCCTGTCTGGAGGACTGGGCTTGTCTGGGTAGGCATTATGGAACTGCTGCACCTGGTCCAAGGCATGGAGGTTGGCTGTGGGTTCCCAAGACCGGTCTTCGGGACCATGCCCTTCCCATTTGATCAGGTACTGGAGGTTGCCATGATGGTAATGGGAGTTGAGGATCTGGTTGTGCGGGGCCTGTGGAGGCTTTCCCCATCTGTCTGGCTCGCCGGGTGGGCAGGGAAAGGGGGCGCGGGGCCTGTGGAAGCCTTTCTCCATCTGTCCAGGTGCAGGGCCTGTGGAGGCTTCCCCGTCCGTCTGGCTCACTGGGCAGGCAGGAGAAGGTGGCGCGGGGCCTGTGGAGGCTTTCCTCTGTCCGTCCGGCTTGCCAGGCGGGCAGGGAAAGGCAGCGCGGGGTCTGTGGAGGCCTTCCCCTGGCTTACGCTGCAGACGGTCCCATCCTGTCCGAGGACCAGAGCAGAGTAAGCCAAATATGCTGGCTGGGGTCGATGTGGGCGGGACTCCACAAAGCAGCCAGTCATCCCAGCCAGTATCTTCTGACTGACAGTTCATGTGGCCAACCTATTTTGGTGCACATCAAACGTTGGGAGACCCAAAAAAAATTATATATAAGGACAGTATTCTTGTAAAGTATATTTTTCTTCTCCTTTTTCATTTCTTAATGTTTTTATATAGCAATTTTCTCTTTCTTTTCTTAGTCTGTAAGCCAACCATCTCATCTGCTTATTAGCATTGTCGAAATAGTATTGTTTAGTGTATTCTCTTTTCTTTGATAAGTCATGGGACAATAGAAACCTCACCCTCTCCAGGCTCCATCCCTCACATCTCCAGGAATTTCCCACCTGGAGTTGGCAACACTATCTCCTTCTCAGCCCATCATCAACCTAACTTTATTTCCCCCTCACTCTTCAGCTTTCCACCCCCCACACACCTGCAGCCTCTCCCGTGCTCTGAAGCCCTGACTGCTACGTCACATTGGCTGTCATACCTCAGCAGCATATAAGGATACAGAACCCACCATTTTCTCCAGGGGAACTGATCTCTGCCATCTGGAAAGTAGTTGTAATTCTGAGTAATCTCCAGCCCTCACCTGGAGATTGGACACATTTTACCTCAATACGTGTAATGTACTCCGCCATGACCACGTGCGCAACCGTTGGGCCATGCGGTCAGGCCAGACAGCAGAGCTTCGCTTCCAAGAGAACAATAGTCCAGCGGATCCTAGCCCGCACCTATCAGAGGGCCAGGTCCGCGGCCGAGAGCCGGGGGGGGAGGAACAGCAAACTGTTTAGAATGTTGGAGGCGAGACTCAAGCAATGCAGCCAGTGGGTAGGGACAGATTCTGAGTGACACACCAGGGCGCCAACCAATTCAAGAGCGTGTGGAATGTTCTAGAGAAGTTCCACCACCATTCGGCTTTTATATATAAGGGTGATGGGCAAGCATGCTCCCCATTATTCCCTATGGGCAAGTGTGGTCTCCAGTATTGCCTATGAGCAATCATGCATTTGGTATTGGCAGTCATGTATTCTCTATGAGCAAGCGTGGTCCCCAATTATTCCCTATGGGTGTGGTATCCATTATTCCCTATGGGCCAGAATGGACTCCATTATTCCCTATGGGTAAGTGTGGTCTTAAGTATTCTCTATGGGAAGACGTTCTCTTCCTTACTCAATATGGGCAAGCATGTGTTGAGTTATTCCCTATAGGCAAGTGTGGTCTTCATTATTCCCTAATGACAATCATGGAGTCAATTATTCCCCATGGGCAAGTGTGATCCCCATTATTCCCTAAAGGCAAGCATGCTTCCCATTGTTCCCTATGGGCAAGTGTGGTCTCCATTATTCCCTATGGGCAATCATACATCCTATATTGGCAATCCTGTAAACATCTCCACATCATCCTCTAGATGACAGCCCTTCAAGTACTCCAAGATGGTTATCATAAACATACCCAGCTCCTTCAACCTTTCCTCATAGGACTTGGTCTCCAGACCCCTCACCATCTTCGTTGCCCTCCTCTGGACACGTTTCAGCTTGTCTATATCCTTCTTAAATTGTGGTTCCCAAAACTGAACACAGTACTCCAGGTGAGGTCTAACTAGAGCAGAGTAAAGTGGTACCATCATTTCTCCTGATCTGGACACTATACTTCTGTTGATACAGCCCAAAATCACATTTGCCTTTTTAGCAACCACATCACACTGCTGACTCATGTTCAGTGTATGGTCTACCAAGACCCCTAGATTCTTTTCGCACATACTACTGCCAAGGCAAGTCTCCCCCAACCTATAATTATGCATTTGATTTTTCCTACCTAAATGCAGAACTTCATTTATCCCCATTGAAATTCATTAAATTTCTTTTAGCCCAGTTTTCCAGCCTGTCAAGATGATCCTGTATCCTGACTCTGTCTTCTACCGGATTTGCTACCCCTCCCAATTTAGTATCATCTGCAAATTTAATAAGCATTCCCTCTATCCCTTCATCCAAATCATTCATAAATATGTTGAACAAAATAGATCCCAGGACAGATCCTTGAGGCACTCCCCGTGTCACCCTCTCCAAGAAGATGAGGAACCATTAACAAGCACTCTTTGGTCTCCAGACCCCTCACCATCTTTGTTGTTCTCCTCTGGACACGTTCCAGCTTGTCTATATCCTTCTTAAATTGTGGTGTCCAAAACTGAACACAATACCGGGTGAGGTCTAACCAGAGCAGAGTAAAGTGGTACCATTACTTCACGTGATCACTATACTTCTGTTGATACAGCCCAAAATCACATTTGCCTTTTTAGCAACCACATCAAACTGCTGACTCATGCTCTATTAAGACCCCTAGATCCTTTTCACACATACTACTGCCAAGACATGTTTCCCCCAACCTGTAATTATGCATTTGAATTTTTCTACATAAATGCAGAATTTTACATTTATCCCCATTGAAATTCATTAAATTTCTTTTAGCCTAATTTTCCTGCCTGTCAAGATCATTCTGTCTTCTACTGTATTTGCTTCCCCTCCCTATTTAGTATCATCTGCAAATTTAATAAGCATTCCCTCTATCCCTTCATTGATAAAGATGTTGAACAAAATAGATCCCAGGACAGATCCTTGAGGCACTCCACGTGTCACCCTCTCCAAGAAGATGAGGAACCATTCACAAGCATGCTTTGAATGCGATCTGTCAACCAGTTACAGATCCACCTGTCATAGGATCGAAACCACATGTTTCCAATTTGTCAACAAGTATATTATGTGGAACATTAGCAAAAGCCTTACTGAAATCAAGATAAACTATGTCTACAGCGTTCCCCTGATCCAGCAAGGTTGTAACTTTCTCAAAAAAGAGAAGGTTAGTCTGACATGACTTGTTCTTGAGAAACCCATGCTGGCTCTCAGTAATTACAGCTGTCCTTTCTAAATGCTCAAGGACTGTCTGTTTGTTTGTTCTAAAACTTTCCAGGTATAGAGGTCAAGCTGATGGGTTGGTAGTTACCCGGATCCTCCTTTTGCCCCTTCTTGAAGATAGGGACAACATTTGCTTGCCTCCAATCTTCTGGCACCTCATCTGTTCTCCAAGAATTCTCAAAAATAATGGGCAGAAGCTCAGAAATAACATCTGCAAGTCCTTTTAGTACCCTTGGATGCAGCTCATCTGGCCCCAAACACTTCATTTCATTTAAAGAAACTAGGTGTTTATGTACTACCCCTATATCAATCCTAGGCTGCAACTCCATTCCCTCATCATGTGTTCTGTTTTTGCCATATTGAGGACCATTTCCCTTGCAATTCTGCCCTCTCTTCATCACCTGTTACAATCTCACTTTCCTTTCCCCACAGTGGGCTTACCATGTCCTTGTTCTTCTGCTTACTTTGAACATAAGAAAAGAACCCTTTTTGTTGTTTTTAGCATCTCTCGCTAGCCTAAGCTCATACTGAGCTTTAGCTTTCCTAACTCTCTCTCTACAAGCACTGGTTATTTGTTTATATTCATCCTTGATTATAAGGCCCTCCTTCCACTTTCTGAAAAAGTCTTTTTTATTTCTCAAGTCTTTAGAAAGTTGTTTATGGAGCCACCTTGGCTTCTTTAGGCTCCTTCCATTTTTCCTTCTCATAGGAATCGTTTGTGATTGTGCCTTCAGTATTTCACTTTAAAGAAACTCCCATCCCTCTTGAACTCCCTTCTCCTTAAATATTTCTGACGATGGGATTCTACCCAGCATAACTTTAAGTTTTTCAAAATTTGCTTTTCCTGAAGTCCAATCTATATGTCTGACAACGGTCCTGGTCACACGGGCAGGAAAATGCAGGGGGGAAACGTGGCTGTTAGCCCCGGGGCTAAAAACCGTGCGGTTGCTCGAGCAGACCTACCAATGGAGGTGCCGTGGTAGGGGGGAGGTGCTGATCACTCCACAATCCTGCTACTCGGCAAAGAAATGGGGCGCGGGGCAAATGGGGTTGGTTTTTTTTAAAAAAACTCAAATGCGTGCATGCTCCGTTGGGTGCTTGTGCGCATCCATGGAGACTTTGAAAAAAAAACTTTTTCCGAGGGGACATGGGCAGGCGCCGGAACTACCACCGGAAACGCGATTAGATGCCTGCCCTTGCCCCGCGGTTTCAGGAAACTAGTACCTCCGAGGTACTAGTTTTTTACCGCACATCTTCTGCGGGAAGCCTCGGGTTCGCCACGGGAGCTCAACGCTTCCCAGATGTGGCGGTGAGATCGCGCCCGGAAAATCTGCCTATCTTCCGTCCCTCTATCGTGCCTAATGCTCCGTGTGACCGCAGCCTATGTACAGCTTTTACCTTCCCCAAGACTGCAAATTCCAAAATTACATGATCACTATTACCTAGGATACTCACTACTTTCACCTCGTCAACCAGTTCTTCCCTGTTGGTAAGTATCAAGTTCAAGATAGCAGATCCCCTTGTTTCCCTCTCCACTTTTTGGGAAATGAGGTTGTCAGCAAGTCAGGAATTTATTAGACCTTTCATTCTTAGCAGAGTTGGACTGCCAACAGACAACTGGGTAATTGAAATCTCCCATGACTACCATGTCCCGTCTCTTTGAGAACTCTGTAATCTCTTGTAGGAGTGTCTCATCCAAATACTCTGCCTGGTTTTGTGGTCTATAGCAGACCCCCACCATGATATCCGTATTATTTCCTACTCCTTTTATTTTTACCCAGAGACTGTCAACCAGACTTTCACACTCAAATTCACACATTTCCTCACAAGTATATATCTCCTTTACATATAATGCAACTCCTCCGCCCTTCCTTATTTTTCTGTCCCCTTTAAATAAGATATACCCCTCAGTCCTAATATTCCAATTGTGAGTGTCATTCCACCAAGTTTCAGTAATGCCTATTAGGTCATAATCCCCTTCCTGTATTAGGACTTCAAGTTCTTCCTGCTTGTTTCCCATACTCGTGCATATATAATGGGTTACAGTTATGGAAATCAATCAAAAAGACATGCAAAAAACTGTAAACATAACACGGAAGAACATTGCTAATATTATATTAACAAAGTGAAATGCACAAAAATAAGGTAAGTCTATAAACAGATAAGTGTGATTGATAAATAAGTAGAACTGTTGGTAAGTCAATTTCAGTTAACAATGTTCTCCGGAATGACAAATATCATTTTGACGTATCTTCTTCTGAACTGAGACAAGGGAGCTGTGGCGCAGGCAGTAAGTGAAGCCTGCATTACATCTGGCCGAGCAGCTTTGGCTGTTCGAGCCCCACCGCGGCCGGAGTGAGCTCCCAGCCCTATGTCCCAGCTCCCGCCCACCCAGCGGCTCGAAAGCCCGTTAAAGGGCAAATAGACAAATTGGGTACCTGCTCTTAGAGCGGGGGGGCACCCGTCCCTTGTGATGTAGTGGCGGCAGCGTGAGCGAGCGAGCGAAATGCGGCAGCTGTGAAGAAGCATGGCGGCGGCTGGCAAGGCTGGCGAGCGAGAGGAGGCCAGGCCAACAGACGTGGAGGCGGGGCAATGCAACAGGCTGGAACCTGATGGACAGAGGCCGACAGCGAGCATGCGCGGACGTGCGCTCAGCCCAGACTCAAAAGTGTCACAACAGCCAGGAAGTCGTAAATCAAGACCAGCGCCAGGAGGATGTCGCCCACAGGCAACAGGAAAAACAACTCACTACAAAGGGTGCCTGGTAGGTTAGTCACCCCCCCCTTGTATGTGGCCCTAGGTTACGACTTGTACTGATTAAATATTTTAACCACTCAGAGCCCTCAGGGGTGAGCGGTATACAAATGGGGGGGGAAGATTGATGATCTTTGCAAAATATTTATAAAACATTGTCTTTCATTATATTTCTAAGGATCACAGATATGATGATTTTAAATTTGTGGTAGTGGAAGTAATTAAGAGCAAGCAGTACCCCAGACAGGACATGCACAAGAGCCTGTTACGTAGAGAGGCATATTGGATGTATAGATTGAATACATGTCATCTGCACGGCTTAAATGCATCATTGGATCTATCCAGTTATGTATTAAAGTTATGTTGTAAATTCTTGTAAACGTTTATGCTGTAAAGTCATTGTAAAATCTTCCCTGTTTTCTGTATTATCTTTTTCATACATTGTAACTTTAATTTTGGCAGTGAGGCTATGAGGATATAACGTTTACTAGGAGTAAGTGTTTTCAGAACTATTGGTTAGTATACTGATGTAAGTATATATGTGAACAATGGTATACACCCCTTAAGGCATTATTGCACTCTGCCCGAAGCGAATGGTTTCAAGTGAACTTGTAAGCATGACTTTGTGAGTAGTTAGCATAGTTTTTATGAATTTTTTTACAAAATTATATTTGTTAATAGAAAATCACAATATTTGATAATAATGTAATATTGACTTTTGTAGATTATCTATGAAGAATCTATTGGGCGTTCAGACTTTTTCTTCCACTCTTCTTTTCCGATGAGACATTCTGTATGTATTTTAAATCCTTATTATATTTAAATTACAGTATTTTAGGGTATATCATACCTTGCATTCTCGTGCAATATTTTATAAACATTTTGCAAAGGTCATCAATCTTTTCAGCCTCTGTTCAGAAGAAGATACGACAAAATGATATTTGTCATTCTGGAGAACATCGTTAACTGAAACTGACTTACCAACGGTTCTACGTATTTATCAATCACACTTATATGTTTATAGACTTACCTTATTTTTGTGTATTTCACTTTGTTAATATAATA
>NW_015173174.1:120748-138280 GCF_001447785.1 Gekko japonicus | reverse complement strand
TATATATATATATATATATAATACTAGCAATGTTCTTTCATTTTTATTGTTTCCCATACTCTGCACATTAGTGTAGAGATATCAGAATCCATGTTTTATGCACCCTGAGGTTTTCGTTTCTGTACTTACATATGAGTTAATGTTATCTAGCATAGTGCCACTCCCTGCAAAACTTTAGAATTCTTATTTCCAGTTATTGGCTTTGCATTTTTGTCTCACTTCCCCACAGGATTTAAAAGCTCTCCTTATTAGGTTTGTGAGACTGTTTCCAAACACGTTTTTTCCTATCCTCTTGAGGTGCAAACCATCTCCCAATAGAAGAGCTTCATCTCAAAACTGTAAGCCATGGTCCATAAATCCAAACCTTTCCTGATGACACCATCTATGTAGCCAATCATTGATCTGAACTATTCTTCTTTCCCTTCCTAAGCCATGGCTTTCGACAGGAAGAACTGACGAGAATACAACCTGTGCTCCCAATTCCTTCACCTTTTTACCCACAGCCACATAGTCTCTTTTTACACATTCTGGGCTGTGCTGGGTGGTATCATTTGTTCCCACATGGATGAGCAAGAAGAGATAATAATCTGTGGGCTTGATGAGTCTTCCTCCCCTTTCCGTCACATCCTGGATGTGTGCACCCGGTAGACAGCATACCTCTCGAGACAACAAGTCCAGTTGGCACACCTTAGCTTTTACTCCTCTCAGTAGGGAATCCCCAATTACCACACATGTCTTTTCCTATAATGGGGAGCAGAGGATGAGTCCTCTCATCCACAGGGGTCTAAGAAATTTCCTTCTATCTTTGTGGAGGCTGGGGGAGGAGCCCTTGTTCTGGTGAGGAGATCCAGGAACCAATTGCTTAGTAACAGAGACTCAGAATGTCTCTTGATCTTCCTGCTCCTGCGGGTTATAGTCTTACATGTGCCTTCCCCTTGTGTTGGGTGCTCCTCCTTTTCCTGTTGCCCTCTCAGAAGTGCTTCATGTATTCTGTCCATGAACTATTCACCTTCACTTATAAACTGGAGAGTGGACAGGCGTGCCTCAAATCCCTGTATCTTCTCCTCCAGTAGGGCTACCAACTTACACTTGCTGCAAGTGTAATTGCTGTTACCCTCAGGTAAAAATACAAACATGCAACAGACTTTGCATGTCACTGCCTCAGCTCCCTCACTAACCATGCTGTTGCAATCCATTTCAAAATTAGTTCAGTTTAACTGATACTTCTTTGATAACTTCCCTGCCAAACTGCCTCTCAAGACTACTTGTGAAATGTTTGCAGAAGCATAAACTAACAAATCTAGAATGTAAGATGTATTCAGCCTTCTATGGGCCCCCCAGGCCAGACCTACAGGCTAAGAGCTACAGGTCAAGAGCCTCTGGCAACGTGCAGCCTTAAATAGAAGCCTCACCCAGCAGAGGGCAGGGCCAGCAGCTATTCAAATCACACCCAGGCAATACAATTACAGGGAAACAATAACCCTTTCTCACCCTTCCTCAAGCAGCCAGGACTCTGCAACAACTTACAACTCACCCACACACTCCCAAACACAGTCCTCCCACACAGTACCCTCAGCTAAATCTCCTCAGCTGAAAGCAAATTAAAAAAACCACTTAGCCCTCTAGCACCTCTGTCTCCTGCTGCTTCTCAGATCTCACCTGGGTCAGTCATGAAGTCTAAGGAGGCACTATATAAGAAAATGTCAGCATGGACACTAAAGTTTGGGGAAATGCAAGGCGCATTCCGCCACAGCCTCAGCCAACAACAGCATGGATTCAGCTGGGCAGACGGTAAACCAGCAAGACTCCCATCCTCTCCCTTGCACCTCATGCCAGGCCTACACTTTCATTGCTGATGATATTTGGTGCAGGAAAGCACTCAATGGAGAAAGAATCTCAAATGAGAATTGCCACCTCCCCCATTTTCCTGTTCATGACTGATGAAGGACCAAGTATTCTGGGGCAGACTGCTGAGTGAGAGCCAGAATATGCTTAACTTGGAAGAAACTTGGGCACTGTTGGCTCTCTACTATGTGATACAGTGCTGAGTTTTATGAGAAGCATACCTTTGGATTAAGATCCTGAGTGACCAGGTTTCTGTCTTGTTGAATTTTATCTAGTCATTCTGCAATGCACTCTCAAGAACAGAATAGTCCAGTGGGTTGCAAATAGCAAATTAACCTTTAGACATGTAAAATATACCCTCACAGGTCTCTCCACTATTAAAAAGCAGTTGATCTGGCAAGGTTCATTTTCCACTCAGCAGTGTGTCATACATGGCTGAACTTATAAAAAGCTGGGGAGAAAAAAGAATGAGGAGCATAGCCAAAGAAAATAATGAGAAGCTTACTCATTTTCCCAAAGAGATACTGCTGCCCTGACCTATTCAACTCAACAAGTCTCTTTTACATTCCCTTCACTAGTCTCAGTACTGCATATGAATGAGGAAATGTGCTATACCCTGTCACTAGAATACTTTGATGAAGTAGACATGCAGCAGAGGGGAAAATATCAAGCCTTTGATTGCATATGGTAAATTGGTTCTTCAGTTATTTAACTGCTGTTTTGACAGAATGTAGTTCTCTTGGATCTCTGTGTTTATTGGAAGCATGCATGTAGACCTTTCAAAATGGAAATTATTTGTTGAGGAACATTTTCATTCTTTGCAGGCTCTGAACAGAAAACAGTCTTCAGTATTTGACAGAGTGAAGTCTGTTTGTCCTCAGTGACTGTTTTAATAAACTATTGACCACTTTCTGAAGAACAGTTGATTTCAGTTAAAATTCTTGACCTCATCGTTGCCTCTAGTTAACATGGCAGATACGTTTTTGAGTCAGGGAAAGACTGCATTAAAACATCCATTCTTTTTCTGCCCCACTTTTTCATAATTTGCCAGCAAAATCTACCATTAGGAAAAGGGCACTGCAAACATAATCTGCTGGGGTATTTGAATTGTTCAGACTCTAGACTCATTTAATGGTATTTGACCTTTCTGTTTACAAACAGTTATACATATTTTACAAGGCTGTAGTTTTAGCTAGAATTGTTCCACATCTGATTGATGTCACCGGGTGCTTGCCTTTTCTCTTTCTGGTTTTCAAAATAGAGAAATTGGCTCTGGATGATTTCCTGTTTGAAAACTGGCATAATCCAATCTCACACCAGAATAATCTAAAACTATCTGGGTGAGTTGATTGATTTTAGTTTCAATTGAATTAATTCTTTCAAAGATAACATCAACAGTTTTAGCCATTAACTGGGCAAAGTCCCCTAAGTTGTTGTCAGTGACTCTGGCACTAATGTCTTTATGATGCATATTGCCTTTATTATCTTCTTGCTGCAGAATAGGTGCCTCCTCCCAATTGCCTACTTTATTGGTGTCAGGCAGATGATTAGCCAAAAGTGCAGAACAGTTTTAAGTTGGAATAGCAAAAGCTTGGGTAAGTCTGAGGCAAAATAGTAATCAATTTTCATCTGTTTACATGCCTGTGGAGAAGGAGAATCCTCTATTCCAGAAGCCCTTTTAAAGCCACCCATAACTGAGGCTAAAATTAGACCCTTCCTTTTCCTTATTACTTTAGGAATGCTCTTGGTTCACAAAGCCAGGCAATTCACAGAATAAATAAAAGTTAAAAGGTATTTTCTTTACTCCTAGAGACATAAAAGTTGCTATCTTAATTGCTATTGCAAACATTACTGGAGGTGGGAGGTGCCAGAATAAACAGTAAATTAGTGAGTTCCTGGTGAAGAACAAAACACTTAGTCTTGGACTTGATGAGCTAAGTGAAGGTTGCTAGTAAATCAATCTTGGCTAAGAACATTCTTAAAGTCATTAAAAAGATAAAAACACTAAAATGCTCAGAGCTCCAGGACTGCTCTAGACTCATTTACATCTTACATTTTAATGCAAACCTATCAGAAAGGTTCCTGCCAACCTAGCTGTTCGAAAGGAAGAAATTGCAAGTAGATAAATAGGTACCACTTTGGTGGGAAGGTAACAGCGTTCCATGCGCCTTGGTGTTTAGTCATGCCGGCCACATCACCACGGAAACGTCTTCGGACAGCGCTGGCTCTTTGGCTTTGAAACGGAGATGAGCACCGCAACCCTAGAGTCGGATTCGACTGGCTTTCAAGCAAGGGAACCTTTACCTTTTTATCCTTCTTTCTGCAACTCTGCATGTTCTGTTTTCACCTTTACCATCAGAAAGGTAAATTAATAAATGACACAGTTAATATAGGTTAAGCTAAAGGCATATGGTAAAACATTGCAGGATAAACTCAGTTCATTGGGTTTGTTCCCACAAGAACAGTGAACAAGTTTCTACATTGGTTCCTTTCTCCTTTCTGAAAGCAGAAGGCACACACTGTGAGGAAGATGAGTGCATGAAGAATGAGAATGGTAATGAGAATGGTGGCTATCTATGTACTATTGCCCATTAAGGGTGTGTGTTCAGAAAAATTTCATTAAACTTTGGATCTGATCTTTATTTTCCAGTAGGACATTACTGGTTCAGGATACATATCTGAATGATTTCAGAGTTCAGGACAATTATTTTCAATGGGTATGGGGCAGCTGTTTATAAGGATAATGCTACCAAATTTGCATAGAACATACTCCTCTCTAATCAAAAGACTACCCAAGTTTCAAGTGAATTGTATGATGGGGGGCAATTTTACATGTCCCTTAAGTAGATGCCTTTTGGCCCAGACTCAGTTCTCTCTACTGATTCCTAAAATGGAAGCCAAACCTGCCTAGCAGGAGAGCTCCAGCTATCCATGGCATTAAAAGTAAAAAGTCTGTATTTTCCTACTCTTAAAGTGACTATAAGACAATAAAAAGAAGGACAAATAAATGCAAAAGTTTCCACTGAAAACTTTTGCCATCCTTCCTCGATGTGGCCTGTTTGTTTCCTTTCACAAAGTAAAAGTGGCCTCCTTTTCAGACTTTCCTATCGTTTTGTGTCTGTCTGCCATTATGGAGATGTACTAAAACTAATGATTGGAATGCTGTTAGCCAAATTGACTTAATTCTTAATAATAGCTTGGGGAATTATGAATATAAAATGCCAATGGGCATATAGCATGGATCATGACCTGTGTATATGGGAGTTTGATTTCCCAGTCCCAGAAATAGATGCTGAGGCTAGATTACTAAAGCAGTGATTTCTTTACTGAAGGATTTTTAAACATACAAACATAAAGTCAAGCATTCACACACACAATACAGAACTAATAAAGCAGAGGTGATTGATACCTAATTGAGGGGTCAGTTATAGGGTGATACTACGTGTCCAGACATGCAGAGGTCCATGAAGAAGGGATTATGGCCTAAACCCAAAGGTTTAGAGGTGGACTGCCAGTTGGCATCAGGGCAGAGGCACACCATCTGAGGCCATGTGCTCTGACAGATATAGACATTGGAAAACAATGCAGACCAATGGAAGACCTTCGAGGTTGGTCTCAGGTGAGAACAATAGATTACCTGGGGCAATGATGAGTCCCAGGGGTGCATGAAATCAGGATGGGCAAGGCCTAGATGTGACCAATGAGATTTCAGAGGGGCAGAGTCTAGCTATGATGGGATTAAGCCAGGTGCTGGATGACTGTACTGGGGGTAGCTGAATGGATTTTATGTCCATTGATGGTTCTGCCAAGGCAGTTGAAAAGGTTCCCAGATACAGACAAAAGATGGGAGATGGGTCCTTGATTAGCATCAGGAAGGATTGTTAATAATTTGAATGTTTCATTGGTTTATCTCAGTATCCTGAGGGATGGAGCAAGGAAGGACAAGTATTGAAGCAAAGAATTCACACATAGACATGGGATCACACAAAAGGGCTGGGTGAAGTTTTGGAAACTATTTGCCAGGTGGCAACTGAATAGCCTTTAGAAATGGTGGAACCCATTGTCTCATATGCATACCTCTTCTGGGTGGTGGGGGGAAGACTGGAGGTTTGCACTGAGGGCTGTCTTGTTGCTGCCTGAATATGGCTGCCTTTTCATAGCTGTGGCTAACTTTGTGTTTCAAAACCAGAAGTGTCTTCCTTGGCCTGAGTTTTGTGTGTCTCTGGGTCAGGTTAGAAGTGGGATGCCCCTGCTATTGGGGCTACCTGAGAGTCAAGCAGCACCTCTGGCAACAACGCCTATTGGGAAAAGAGAGAGGCCTAAAGGCTCAATGGATATAATGTGAGCTAACTCACACTGACTCAGCTTAGAGGGAACACTGGTTAGCTGTATCCTAAAACTCATGCATTGAGGGTGATAATGGTGAAGCACTAAAACCCTACCCTCTGCCCCAGTGACTTGTGTTCCATACCATGGTGACTGAGGGGAACCTCCACATTCAGAGGCACTAAGCCTCTGAATCTCAGAACCAGGAGGTAACATCAAGGGAAGGCCTCGGTCTCTATGCCCTGTAAATTGGCCCTCCAGAGGAACCGACTGGAAACTGTGAGACAGGGTGCTGGACAAGATGGACCATTGGTCTGATCCAGCAGGGCTCTTATGTTCTTACGTTAATACTTTCAAAATGTCACAAAAGTACTTGAAAGCCTTCTCCTTGTGTAAAGGCACTTGTGTGAAAGAAAAAGGCTGGGTGGAAGTGGCCATAAAATCTTTTCTTTCCCTTCCCCTGTCTTGGTGGAGGTTGCTGTGAGGAAGACCTTGTCAGTTTGATCAGCATGGATTTCCCCCTCCTTGCTGGGTGTTCTATTCTTTGGGGGTTTAATGGTTAGTTTTTATTATTTCATCTTGTTTTATTTTGTGAGCTACCTGAAGAGATGGCATATAAATTTTTAAAATAACTCAAATTTAGGATTGGAAATGGAAGGTAAGAAGAGGACAAATCTTCTCTTTCCTCATCTTCCTCTCCTTCCCCTCAGCATTTCTTCACAGACTTCGACAATTAAGTCAGAAGATGGGGACACCCAAAGCAGGGAGATGACTGCAGAGGTCCATCAGTGGCTATTAGCCGCAAGGTATAGATAGGGGCTCTGGGGAAAATGATGTTCTGTCTTCTTGGTGCTTGGGGGGGTCAACAGTGGGAGGGCTTCTAATGTCCTGGCCCCACTGGTGGACCTCCTGATGGCACCTGGTATTTTTGGCCACTGTGTGACACAGAGTGTTGGACTGGATGGGCCTTTGGCCTGATCCAACATTGGCGTCTCTTATGTTCTTATGTACTGGTCAGGTGGGTTTGTAAGGGAGTAGGACAGTCGTTTTAGAGGTAAAGAAATAAATGATAACTTGGTTTTCTCTGGTTAGGGAATAGCGTTTTGTTCTATCGCCTTTCTCTGTCTTGATATGTGAATATAGAACTGGTTTAGTTGATTCCAGGTTAAGGGTAATGATGGTCACATTAAAAGGAAGCCAGATCTTGCTTTCTATGATACCTGACAATTTCAGTGATGTCAGGGGGTGTGGCATATGCAAATAAGTTATGCTAATGAGTTATGCTAATGAGCTCCTGCACCTCTTTTTCTATGAAATGACCCCTGCCTAGCTCCCATTATATCCAATGGGCATTCTTGTCATTCATTTTAGTGCATCTTGCCCCTGCTGTCTATTTACCCAGCCACCAAAGAACAAAAGGGCTCCTTCCCCCAAAAGGAAGGAGGGAAATGAAGAAGCAGAGTGAACAGTACAAACTACAAATAAATATATATGTGTTTATATCTAATATTATAATAGCGAACTCAACCATATATGAAGATACTTAAATATGGTGATTGGAGCTGTGAACCGTCAAGGCAGATATTTCTACAAACCTGAAAAACACCCCAGGTTTTCAGAAGAACCTTAAATCTGTAAAAAAAAAAAAAAACAACCACCTTGGGGCTTTAAAATCCCAAAATGATAAAAGTGCCTGTATCTTTAACAAACAGATTATTCCAGCGGCTGTTGCTAGGCAACCACAGCATTATAGGCTGGGTTGCATTGAGCAAAAGGCAGATTGAGGGAGAAAGGTTCTTTGCAGGGCTGTTTTGGCCTTTGAGAGCCAGTTTGGTGTAGTGGTTAAGTGCGCGGACTCTAATCTGGGAGAACCAGGTTTGATTCCCCACTCCTCCACTTGCACCTGGCTGGATGACCTTGGGCAAGCCGTAGCTCTGGCACAGCTGTTCTTGAAAAAAGAGCAGTTTCTGTTTCTCTCAGCCCCACCTACCTCACAGGGTGTCTGTTGTGGGGAGGGGAAGGGAAAGGGAAAGGAGTTTGTAAGCCACTCTGAGACACCTTTGGGTAGTGAAGGGTGGGATAGAAATCCAATCTCCTCTTCTTTTTCTTTGAGGGAAGACTCATTCAGGGAGGACTGGGCCTTAGGGTTGCTAGCTCCAGGTTAGGAAATTCCTGGAGATTTTGGGGTGGAGTCTGAGGATGGCAGGATTTGGGGAGGACAGGGGCCTCAGCCGAATATAATGGCATATAGTCCACCCTCCAAAGCAGCAATTTTCTCCAGGGGTAATGAGAAATTACAGAAGGTAATCATGGTATGTACAAAACACACACACACAAAATAGAAATGAACACTGTGCAAAATTAAATGATTACTGATTTATATCTTATATATCGTATACATTCGTAGATCTTAGTGTATGTACAGTAGTATACAACACTATCGAATTTTCTTATTCATTCAATCACCACTTCAAAATCATTATACATAACAAATAGAAGTGGATTTGTATATTACAGACTCAAAGATTTAATTGGGATGAAACACTCATCCCCAAAAGGAGTGATGCCTAAAGTCTACTTTTAAAGACATGAAGTGACCTTCAGGCCATGCAGCGTATAAGTTTTAAGATTATATATCCAGTAGGCTTCTTTTTGTAATAAAACCTTGGTTGCATCCTTTAAATTAAATAGATGTGAGTTATATTTATACAGGACACAGAGTCTTAGGTCTTCTGGGAAATGCTGTTCCTCTACATAATGTACAACCATTGGTGCTTCCAAGATCTTATTGCGGATCCTGGACTTATTCCAGGATCTTTGTTTTAACAGCTTTGATACTTGTCCCAATATATAACGGATCACTCTGACCTGCAGGTCCTGTTCCATCCTACCCTCGAAGGTTTCCCCAACACCAGGAGGGGCTTTTCTCTCTGTGTGTTCACCTTAACTTTGTAGGAATTGCCCACTGGGGGGGTAAGGACTCCAAGCTTTCCTTCCAAGTTCTGAGACCTTGCCTCTCTGTTTCCCACCACCCAGAGTCTGATTACCCCAGGGACAGATTGCTGCTCTGTGCGCCATTAGAGGAGTAGCTACTTGCCAGGTAACTGTCCTCCCCTTCCTCCTGGTGCTCCTTTTAAAACAGCATGTCCAAGATCAAAAGTTATAAAGCATTCGTAAAAAAGAAAGTGTTCACAAGCATATTCTTAGCACAGCACCAGCATGGGCAAGGGATTCAAAAGAATAGGGTAAAACGCAATTCTTCTGTCCCTCCCTCTATACATGTCCTATCAAATGTTAAATTTAAGGCAGGCTCCTTAGGTTAGAAAGTTATAGATCTTTACAGGCATCATTTACCTTCAAATCTCCTTCAGGTTTGCAGGCCAGCACATGGCAATGGCCTCCTCCTCCAGACTGCAGTTAAGAGCTCTGTCTGCTTTGATGGAATCAGCACCCCAGAGCCTTTCTCCTCGCTCCCAGGACTTTTATCACCACTCTTTTTTCCACCCACTGACCAGGTCAGGCTGGGTCAAAGAAGCTTTTCCCAAAGTCTCCAGAAGTTTCTTCCTGAAGTCCTTCTAGTAATGAATACTCCCAAATCTCTGTTCCCTGCTGGGGTGCAGGGGGGGGGGCTTGACCATCCTATTGTCTCTTGCTAGACCTATGAGCATTTCTGAACTGGTGGCTGAGGTAAGCCAGAAAGCAATTGAACTGTCTTTCCCCCTCCTGCCTGTCCTCTGTCTGGGGAAAAAAAAACTTTTTAAAACAAAAAGTGAAGGTTTTGCTCAGTATAAACCTCCAGAGAAGTGGCATTTCTTCACAGGGGAATATAGGGGAAAGTGAAGTGTCCCCTCATAAGCCCTTGAGGGTTCTCTATCATGTAAGTAGGTCTGGGTGCCCCGTGGCAAGCCTCCCCTTAAAGGGAAGGCAGTTTAAACTGCTTTGGCTTGCCTGGGCACCCCGCGGCTGTGGGGAGGTCAGGCAAGCCGGCCCTTGGACAGGCCAGGGAAGGTACAGGGAGGCACTTAAATTCCTCCCCGCTCCTTCCAGGGCTCCCCATGGCCTGCCTTGGAGTCACCGGGGTGTGTGTGTCGCTCTCCAGGCCTTCCCTCTGTAGCCACGCATGCAGAGGTTTTGGCTGTAGTGGGCGTGGCCAACTCTGAAGCCAGCCGGAACTCCGTTCCTGTGCGTTCCTGCCCAAAAATAGCCCTGCATTTCAAGTAATCATCTCTGCGACACAAAGTTGTTTAGTCTGTGTTGGTTTTTTCCTATTTTTCAATAGGAAGGGATACTTCACCCGATAGTCCCATCACAATCTGTTCATGTCCTTCTTCTCCTTTTAAATGTCAGAGTGGAATGCTAAATATTTCCAAAAATACTAATTTGTTTACTGCTTTTCTGTTCTCATAAACAATGGGAACACTTTCAGTCAGTCATTTATTTCAACAGGCGCCATATAAAACCATGAATTATGCTATTTCAGCAAGATACTGAGTACATGTCCACCCAGTGCAACCTTCAACCCTGGAAAGCAATATTCTGGTTTGAGCTGAGTGTCACGAAATTCTCATTAACTTTAAGGCAAGAATGAACCATAGACCCTCTATTTTCTTATCTCTCTTCTGGTTGCCTGTTTTGTGCACTCTCTAATCAGGCACTGAAAGTATGAGAACCAACTAGAGAATATTTCAGAAAATTTATGTACGTCAACAGAGGGCCAAAATAAATGCACTGTTATCCATTATAATTAATGAGCAGTGCTGAAGAACAACTGCAGACCTGTCTTGATAACAAAATGTTGCCTAAGAACACGCAGCCACAGAACATCTTTGCTGTCTTTGTATGTACAAAATGCTGAATCAAAAAACCCATGTATAAAAGGAAAATAGCCATGAATGCTGGTCTACAAATGTTTGTACAAGAGTTTGCACTAGAGTTCATCCAGTAACGTAGCAGGTTCTTTAGTGGTTCTCATGCTTTGCTTATTCAAGGCCTTGAGCAAGTAAAAGAAACACAATTGAATTTAGGTTTATTTATTTTGTGTGATGCTGTAGAATACGTTGTAAAGCAGCACTTTTATGAATGAATAAGGCTTTATGCATGCAAAATTGTGCTTTTATATCCAGTCAGGAGTCATGCTTCAAAATATATAGCATGAATTTCCATGAGATAACTATGGCTTAGATTGCACAAAGCTATTATTTGCACTGATTGGTTTGGACTTTGAATGCTACATAGGAAAAGCATAGTTTAGAACAACATGTCTGTTTTCTTCTATGGTCTTCTCAGCTGTTCAGTCTGTAGATGTAGTGGCCTCTGGGGATAAAACACTGGTCAGTTACAATGGTTGCCAGTTCAGAGATCTTGCAAAGCACAGCTGGTCCAAAGCATTCTTTTTAAACCCATTTCAAAGAGATTGGCATGTATGGGAGTAATTCATTTTAACACACAATGGCTGCGTTCGAACTGGCAGTTTAGCCCGATATAGACACTGTTCCCAAATGGATTAAATGGGCCCGGCCACACAGCCATAGGTGTCAGCCATTCCCCAGTCATACTCACCCCGTCGTACAATGAATTAGAACTGGAGTAAATAGCTACCACATAATGTGATGCTTTTGGTTCCCCATGCATTCATCATGCGTGGGAAGTGCAAACAGAACAGATTGGCAGTCTGAACCTGCAGCTCCATTCCCGCCACTATGGTGGGGTTGGGGCTTTTTTTGGCATTTTTGCCTTTGTGTGCACATGCACATAAGCACATGAACACACATATGTGTACTTGTGACATATGTGCACATGAGCGCATATGCACACACATGTATTTTAAAAACCAGCCAGGCAGTGCGCTCCATGGCTGAGGTGCTGCAGTAATGTGGATGCTTGCCCATGGGATGTCTGTGTGGGTAACCTGCAGCAGGGTGTACTGTCTGGATGGATATGCCCTGCAACACTTTAAACTGGTACAATTAGCTGTGGAGCCATATTGCGCGAAGCTGCCAATCTGTCTGCAGCCCGTGACTCTTAATAGGTGATGAACAATGGTCTTTTCTGAGTAGCTTGTGTATTCGTGGAAGTACTAGTATTAATGAAGATTTTTGTGTGTGTACTGGCACCTTTTTTGGCCAGCAGAAATTGGGGCCACAGTCCAAACCTGTCAGAGAAGAAGGTAGGATAGCTAGTGTATTCCATTGCTAGGGATGCCACTTACCAGCTAGCAGCTGTTAAACTCCCAGTATTAGCCCTGATCTCCCAATTTAGAAATAATTTTAATTTTTATTTATTTATACATTCAATTTATTTACCGCTCTGACCCCGAAGGGTCTCTGAGCAGTTTACAGGTGATTTCAAATACATTTTCCCCTAACTCAGGCCACATAGTATACAGGGGTGGGGCTGCCTACCAGCACCCAGGTGGCAAGGCTGTTATTCTCGGGCTCCGGCATTCTTCCTCCAGGCAGTCTTTCGGGGTCTGCGTCTTGTCTCCGGTGTCCAGGAGCAGGGCAGGTCCTCCAGCTTTGGCGGTCTTTTCGGCACGCGGCCCATGTCAGCCACAGTCCGGCCATCATCCGTTTCGGCTGTGCCGTGCCTGCGCCTTTACGCCACCGCGTTCCTCTGTGGCTCCACCTCTGCTTCCGTTGTTGTTAGGTCTCGCCGCTTGATGTTCCGCTCACTGGCCACCAGGGCTCGCCTCGCCACCGCCACTCCATCATTTTAGCTGTTCCAACCACTCCGCTGTCGCCACCGCCGCTGATTGCTCCTGCCACACACCTCACGCGGAGGAGGGTGCCCCCTGCCACCTAAGGGCAGGTACCCATTTATCTACTTGCTATATTTTACTGCTTTCGAACCGCTGGGTGGGTGGGAGCTAGGACTAGGGCCGGGAGCTCACCCCGGCTGCGGTGGGTCTTGAACAGCCATAGTGACTGTTCATTATTGTTGTTACTGCAGGCGTTTTACCACCTGTGCCACCGCTCCCCTGACTGGAGAACAGGAGAAAAAATGACTGCTATCATAGAGACACTCTGAATTTTCTCTCCTAGTCTCTTTGGTAGAAGACCATAGATATTAGGAGGCAAGAGTGTCATCAGCCAGCCTCTTCCCTTGCTCTACTTGTAGTCGAATAGTTGTCGTGGCTTCAGTTTGCCCCCTTGTGCTTCCCTGCCCCAGCCAGCCAAGGGTACCAAACAAACCTTAACAGCAGCAATCGACAGTCAATGGTGGCATTCCCAGCTCCTGATTACCCCGAAGTCAGCCACCCGAGTCAGGCTGTGCAAACTGTGGAGGGAAAGTAACAATGGAGGGGTTGCTTCTCCCCATGGGCTTCCTGAAGGCTACAGAAATGCTTGCACTGGATGGATGGTCTCTCCGGTCCAGAAAGACACTTGGTCTTTTAGATCCCCTGCTTGATCTCTCTGCAGTGGGAGAGGGGAGAACAAGGAAAGGTGAATGTGAGTGCCTATTATATGAGGATCTGTTGCCTCTTCCTTCGAATCCAAGACTTTAATGCTGCAGGTGTTTGTGTTGTTGTTTTTTATGAAACAAAACAAGGGAATGTAATATTTTAGCAAATTTATTGGCACAATGTTTTTAGGGAAAACTTGCTCACTAATATCTTGCACTTTATCTAATGTCTGAGTTTAAAAGATAAGTCACAAATTCCAGAAGAGTAAGCTATATTAGTTTAGGACTGCTTAAAAACACACTGCTTTATTGTAGCACAAAGTTTGGTGGATTTATGCCCACTTCATCTAGTATGCATACGTTTGTGCTATAATCAGGCTTTAAGGTGCCAGAAGACTCTTTTATGAAATCAATTAGACCTTTCCCACCTTCCCCTCAAACAAGAAGAGTTTTGCAATTATTGTGAATGATTTTTATGATTTTTAAAACTCAGTGATGCCTTTTAATAATTGGTTTGTAAGCTGCAAGATGGGCTGTAAATATTTTAAATACACAACAATAAAACAATGAAAATGCTGGTAGCTGTGTTGGTGCATTAGAAGAACTCCAAGCAGCAGAGATGTAGCAGAGATCTTGTTAGTTCCACACTTATTCAATTTATATGTAAATAAATAACTTCTTCCCAGGTCTGCAAAATAATACTCATGTACTATATTTAGCAAATCATCCTTTACCAGTGCTTTTATATGCCGATGATTTAGTTCTCCTCAGCCAAACCCCAACTGCCTTGAAGTAACTCATGAATGACTTCTGTGTCTTCTGTGCTGGAGAGTTGTTGACAAAGGTCGTGAGATTCTCCTATTCACTTCCATTTCTCAGAAAACATTTGAATTGTCTGAATACTTCTATTATCTAACAGTTCCAAAATATCATCACACTTTCCTGTTACTTAGATGCGATGCATTACCTTCCGCTGAGATAAAGGGCCATTTTGGTAGAATACCCCCTGAGGAATGCTTCTTATTGTAAAGATCAAGCTGACTCAATTGCCCATATTCTTTTTAGTTGCCCCCATTATACCTCACTTCATAACCAATATATTACTCCCTGGACTGACCATCTACAGAACATTTCAGAACAGAAACTAAAGATTTTATTGTCAAGCAAGATAAAAAAGTGCACATGTGATTTAGCCATATTTATATACGCAGTTATAAATTACTGATAAAATATTCAGACAACCAGGGTCCAAAATTAGTTCGTCCCACTGCTAGAGCCACCATGTCACGACTCAGGTGGGGTGTCACCTGACGCTGCCACCACTCTGGATCCAGGTTCTCTTGAGAAGGCTGCTTGTAGGCTGTTAAGTTTCAGGGAAAGGTAGAACCACAAAGTAGTCAGGTAGTTGTCATAAGGTTTGTATGTTTCATGGTTTGCTCACTGTTTCCTGACAAGTTGGTCCTAATTAAGAGAAAGTGCTGCTGTTGCTGCACAGAATTATAGGCCAATTTTTTCAAGAATAAAGTCACATCCTTACTGAGCATATGACCTAGCCCACTTCCCTCCCTCAGCGACAAGATTTTCCCTCTGCCTATTATCAGTTTTCTTCTTTTCTGAAGAACTATGGCTGTCCTACCCTGTCATAGTATGACATTTTGCTGCTGGCTCAGCCCAAGAACCTGAGGGAAGGGTCTAGATCCCCCCTTAACTAATACCACTGAAATGGCACTCAAGGCTTTTTAAAGTTCAAAAATAACAAAAGGTCAGGTGAAATCAGGGGTAAAATTTCTGAGGTAAATTAATATAGGCACAGACTACAGATCATGTTTCAAGCAACTGAGAGTTTCTTAAGCTTTTCACAGTGAGTTAGAATCTTTAAGATGAGAGGCTTTTGTTTCAGTGTTCCCCAAACACTCCAGTATACTTTCTTGAGCGTATGTGGCTCTTTTGGTTTCCAGAAGGCAGGGATACTCTATCCAGTACCCAAGCTCGTTCACTAAACACACCAGTACTCTTCTTGAGTTTTAACTGACTCCTCAGGATTTAAAAGGCAGTTTCTAAACACACCAGACCAGGGATCTCGCCACTCTTCAGAGCTATCTCCCTGTTTTAACTGAGTAGGGGAATTCTTCTCTCACTAGAAACTCTATCCCCTTTTCTGACCCAAATGGGAGTGTTCACCTAACTCCCCACTCCTCCTGCCAATCTTCCCAGTACTCCATCTGTGTTAAACTGCTCTCAGTCAGGGCTAAACACAAATACTGTCAGCACTAAACCCTTTTCTATCGGGGCTAGAATAAGACTCATCACCAGTACTAGACTCTTCTCAATCAAGGCTGAAATCAGACTCCCTTCTCAGCATTCAGCTCTCAAGTCTTTCTCTGCACAACTGATGCTAACCAATCAAATATCTTGGAGCAGCCTGTCACTCAAGGCTCTCTGGCTCTGTGAGGAATTAACCCTTCACAGTCCATTACTTGTTTACGTAACACTTTTTAAAAGTGCAGTCCATCACAGAGCACCTCCTCCCTAAGGAATTTGTTTGCATGCAACCCTATGACTGTTGCACCTGCTGATGTTGTCAGGAGACATGGAGTGGGGCTGAAGTAGGTTTGCCAGCTCTGAGTTGTGAAATACTGGGAGATTTGGGGGGTGGAGTCTGAGAAGGGTGAGAGTTTGAGGAATAATGTTATAGAGTCCACTTTCCAAAGCAGCCATTTTATCCAGGTGAACTGACCTCTGTTGCCTGGAGATCAGTTGTAATCCCAGGAGATCTTCAGCCACCACCTGGAGACTGGCAGCCCTAGGATGAAGGGGCCAGGACAGGACAGGACAGGCCAAGCTGCAGTTCTTGAGCAATTAGCCCAGGCTCCAGCAGACAGGACAGGCCAAGCCATGGCTCCTGAGCAATTGGCCTGGCTGGGCCCCAGCAGAAAAGATAGCCATGGATCATCAGTCTGCCCATGCCCCAACAGAAAGGATCAGCCCAGCCTGGCCTCCAGCAAACCCAGGCCTTGAGTGAGAAGCTGGTCACTCATCTTGGGTGGCATATGGGGGGGGGGGAAAGAAAGACTCATACACATGCATGCAAACAAGTAAGCAGGCAGGCACACTCACCATACAAACACAAGTGCAAATTCCTTCATTGCTTGCAAGCACTGCCATTTCCTGTGCTGTTGCACACGCCTTTTCTTGATCCACAAGCCAAGCATGGAGTACATCATGGTGCCCATGCAGAAGGTGCAGTTGCTGCCGCACTTCAGGAAATCTGAGGAGGAGGTGGGCAGCAGGTGGACTGGTGGTAGAAAGGAGCCCAACTAATAATTGGGAATGTGACCAGATGTACCATCCACCTGGAAGATAAGTTTTAATGTATGTATGTATGTATGTATGTATGTATGTATGTATGTATGTATGTATAAGGAAAATGTATGTAGGCCACTCTAAATCCTCTGATAGGGTTGCCAGGTCTCTCCAGGCAACCAGCGGGGGATGGGGAAGGCTTACCTGGAAAACGAGAAGGGCCCAGGCCTTGTTGCCAGTGTCACACAGGAAGTGATGCCATCACACCAGCAACATCAAGATGACACTGGGATTTGGGCAAAAACTCTATGGTAAAACTGGCTTCTACTAGAGTTTTTGCCCAAATACCAGAGAGTCAGCTGGATGTCACTGGTGTGATATCACTTCCTGTATGATGCCATCAATGAGGCCTTGGTGTAGGGGTTAAGTGCACGGACTCTAATCTGGGAGAACCACTTGCACCTGGCTGGATGACCTTGGGCAAGCCGTAGCTCTGGCACAGCTGTTCTTGAAAAAGAGCAGTTTCTGTCAAGAGCTCTCTCAGCCCCACCTACCTCACAGGGTGTCTGTTGTGGGGAGGGGAAGGGAAAGGAGTTTGTAAGCCGCTCTGAGACACCTTTGGGTAGTGAAGGGCGGGGTATAAATCCAATCTCTTCT
>NW_015173174.1:96878-120663 GCF_001447785.1 Gekko japonicus | reverse complement strand
CCTCACTGGGGGGGTCTGACTACCCTATCCTCTGAACAGGGTAGGCTATATATATAAAACCCTGCATTACTCCAGCTGACTGATGCCACAAAATCCCTTTTCAAAGAACCACACTAATGGAAGATACTGTGTGCCTAAGGATACTATCACTGAGAAGTTCCTGCAGTGGGAAACCACAAGACACTGATCTTGTTTGAAGGACTTGCACAATTAGCATTAGCAGAATGAATCTGGACGGTAAAGGAATGTATTGTCTTACTGCTTCCACCTGTGGCCTGAGTCCATAGAACTTTCACTTCAAAGCCAAGAAGCTGACATCACTGCTCTGTCATTAATTCCTGGCATGTGTTAGAGTCTTACAATGGAAAGAAATCATTGTTTCAGAAAATGCAATGACCTAACTCTGAAGTGCTTTACCAATTAAAAGGTTTTCCAGTACTCAAATGCATGTATGATTAAGATATCCCAGAAAAAGAGATGCAATTAGAATAGTCATGGATGGAATTTAATAATTGTATGGGTGAAAAGGGAAAGCATTTGCTGGTTCATGGCCATTATGTATAAAGAAACTGTCAGATAACTACAGAAAGCAAGTTGAAGAGAAAGAGGAAAGAGTCCCAGTTTCATTCTATGAGTAGTAAATTTCTATGTAGAATATACACTAGCAGCTGGCTTTTGAGACCCTGTATAGTGCAGTTGTTTGCATATTGGTGATCTGACAGCAAGCTAGTTGCTGCTGAGTTCCATCTAAGCTAAGTTTGTCTTCCTTTTCTTGCAGCTACTTAAAGCCTGGGCAGTGTCAGAGGCAAGTTTAAGCTGCTTTAGGTCTCTTTGTGGGGAAAAACTGCATATAAATTTCATAAATAAACATAAACAAACCCATTTGGTACAATTAAACCCTGTTTATTTCAATGGGGAAGTAAATTTGTTTGTTACAGGAATCAATGCAACTCAATTGTGCTTAATTTTAGTAGAATTGAGCCCATTGCCAATCCTGGCTCAAACACAAATTCTCTCCATTCTTCAGTCCCCGGACAGCAATCATTACTAAGATATGGTGAACATCATGGGTATCTCACAGATTACACAGAGAGGTCTTTTGATTCCTTTTTGTGCTCTTTCTTTTTCAAAAACTGTCTGCTTCAGCCCTGACTTGGATAGCCCAGGCAAGCCCAATCTTGTCAGATCTCAGAAGCTAAGCAGGGCTGACCCTGGCAAGTATTTGGATGGGAGACCTCCAGAGAATACCATCGTTGGGAGGCCAGAGGCAGGCCACTTCTCTGAACGTCCTTCGTGCCCCTGTAGGAATTGCCAGAGGTTGCCATGACTTCCAAGCATGGGTGCGCGCGCGCACACACACACACACACACACACCTTGTTTTCTCCATTCAGTATAATGGGACACTGATTTATTTCTGTTCCCAGTCTGATATAAATACTCCAGTATTAAAGAAGCAAACAAACTGCTCTTGCACAACAACCCACCAGGGAGTAGTGTGCTCTTGCACAACTCCCATTTGTTTAACTGGAGCTTGCTCAAAAAAATTCCTGGCGCTATACATTAATTCCAATAGGCCTATTAAGCCTGGGCCATGGTTTGAAGAGACAAGAACCTTTCCGCTGGTAGGGTTGCCAACCTCCAGGTGGCATCTGGATATCTTCCAGAATGACAACTGATATTTAGACTGATATCCAGACTACAAGGATCAGATTCCCAGGAGAAAATGGCAGCTTTGGAAGGTGGTTCTATGGCTCACATTCCTTTTTTTTCAGGTCCTTTCTCTCCCCAAACCCAACCCTCACCAGGAATCTCCAGGAATTTCCCAAACCAGAGTTGGCAACCCTATCCATCGGCCATTGCCATAATCAGGAGTCCTGTTCCATGTGCACCACTAATAAGAAGTGTGAGCGCCAGACACAGGGCCCTCTCTGTTGTGGCCCAGGACTTGGAAACTTCCTTCTTATCAAACCTTTTAGGCACCAGGTAAAGATATTTCTATTTAACTTAAATTTTTAAGTAATTGTCCCGGTTATGAATTTTAAATGATATTTCTCCTCCTTTTACTTTGTTGATTTTAAGAATATCTGTTATTTTTCAGTCTTTGCTCTCATGTTTTGTTGGCTCTTATGCAGAATACTCATTTTTATATGCTTGCTTCTTTTAGAATTTATTTGTTGTATTATAAGAATCTTATAGTTTATTGTTCTAATGTTATCACAGTAACCTTGGGGATGTTGTACAGAGAGACTAGCTCTTTAAATAAATAAGATAGGAGGCAGCCACCTTGCAGAAGCTGAACAGGTGACAGGTTTGGGTCTGGCCACAGGACTTGCATGGCTGTCCTTCTGGGAACCTTTTGCATGGCACCTCCATTTCTAGGGTGGGAGAAAAACCAGTTATAAATATAATCAATAAAATTAAGCATTCAGCTTAATTCTGCGGGTTCACTCCACACGCACACACACATACTGCATACAAACTCTGCACTGGATATCTCTTAAAAGGAACATAGTTTGCTTTCTGATCTGGAATCAGAAAGTTATAATGTGCTTCATGGTGTATTACTCGCACTGTTATATAACTATGCCATTTGGAACACCCAGTTGTTCTGTGGAATGACAGCTTGGTCCAAGAAGGCAATCACCATTCTGGAAGGGATCTCAGAAGCCATCAGGTTTGATTCTCTATGTTATTGCTTAGACTTATCTAAAACACTCATAGGAAATGTATTCTTTTAAATTTCAAAAAACTCTGCAAAAAGACAGGTCACCAAGTTCACTTTCTAAAATTGCTCCATCACCTTCCCACATTCTCACATTGTTAGATGGTTCCATTTTTCATATCGTCTACCAATTACTATGAAGTAAAGCATTTTAAAATTATAAATTATTTCTTTATTTAGCTGTGCTGCTTGTCTGGAAAATGTATTCTATTGGGGGGGGGGAATTAGGGAAATCACTACTGAATGTATTTTTAAGGAAAGCATCCCACTGTGGTAAAAGAATAGGAAATAGGATTATATTTTTGTTTCAAGACCCTTGGACGAGTCAAGGAAAATCTAGCTATTTCACAATCATGATATGTTCAAAATAACCTCCCGCTGAGGTTGTGGAATTGACTTTTCCATCCAAAAGAGCCTCAGAAGCCATTTGTCTTCTGTCATATTGACAAGGCTTGAGTGATTACACTTCTACATATAAAGGCAGGAGTATTTACCTAGACTCAAGCTCAGTGGTGGATTCCTGCTCCCTGAGCAGGGAGACCTGGCCTCCCTCTTTCATAAAAGTCCGGCAGAACAAGGGACAAAAAGGAAAATGCTGAACAAATAGCCTGCCAGTTTTCTGTATTGAGACTCACAATATTTTATGAGCCAAATACAGATGAACTTAATTTTAAAATATGCTCATTGGTTTTTATGAAAACCTCTTACAGTTCTGCAGGGCCTGTAAAACAGAGCTCTTTCACCAGGCTTTTGGAGCTGCCGCCTCCTCTAGCAACTAGGATAAGAAGCCCTGTTGCCTCTGAAATTTATATTGACAGCCTGTGCCAGCCACCTGAAAGAAACCTGAAAGACATCTCCAGAAGACCTGCGAGCTGGCTATGGAAGAGAGAGCTGATTGTAGCCATCACAAACTCAATAACAGCAAAACGACCACTTATTATGGAATTGTGAATTAGTTTTAATACTGTTTTAAATGGTTTGTTGTACTATTTTAATTTTTTTTGTGTGATTTTATGTAAGCCGCCCTGGGTGGGCCTTGGCTGGGAGGGCGGGGTACAAATTTGAAGAATAAATAAATAAATAATGTGAAAAAGGATCAGAGAGAGAGAAAAAAGAGAAAAACTTCAGTGAGTATACAGGCGGGGCAACATATGCTCATAATTGATTCAACTTTTATAAACTTCCCCGTGTCCAATTTGTTGCATCTCAGTATTCTGCAAACTCTAACTTTCTTCCTAATTTCGAAAAAGCCGATTTGGATTCCATTCTAACAACTACAAAAGAGTCTGGAATCTACATGGTTATCAGTGCAGTCCTAAGCAGAGTTACAGCCTCCTAAGTCCATTGAATCCAATGGACATAGAACAATGTAACACTGCTTAGGATCGCATGGCCTGTCTCAGTAGAGATCCATTTGAAAGGCAAATTGCATGTTAGGAAACATTAGACAGACGGGTGATAAAGAAAATATCATTTTGCTCAAATGTTTTCAATACTATGTACAATCATCTCAAGATCACACAAGACTGGAAAATGTTATTTTTTTTCTAACAGGGATGCATAAATCAGAGATTAGGAACATCTGTCAGATGAGATAGACTATTAACTATCTTCAGTTTTATGAAACAGAGTGTCAGGATGATATGATGCAGGCAAATGAACTCATGAACAGTGCAACCAGTGATCCCCAATTCCTTTAATGGCGGTGGTGGTGTAAACTGCTGTCAAGTTGCAACCAACTTATGGTGACCCCATGGGGTTTTCAAGGCAAGAGACAAACAGGGGTGATTTACCATTGCCTGCCTCTGTGTCACAATCCTGGAATTCCACAGTGGTCTTCCATCCAAACACTAGCCAGGGCTGACCGTGCTTAGCTTCCGAGATCTGACAAGATCTGGCTAGCCTGGGCCACTCAGGTCAGGGCAAAATTATTTAATATAGACAATAAACATGAAGTACAGAAAATAGTTTGTTTTTCCCCACACGGCATGCAGCAAATCTCTGAACATGATATGGGTTTATAAAATTATGACTAGAGAGACAAAAATAACAGATTTTTTTTTTGTTTCAATGCCCCTAGAACTCAGTTACCCAGCAAAATTGACAGGCAGTAGATTTAGAACAATCAGAAGGGATTGCTTCTGTACACAATACATAAATACCATGTAGAACTTGCCATCACTCAGTGAGAACCATGGCCCACAGTGAAGGTCTATTCATTATTAGCCACAATAGTTACAGGACACACAGAAGAATTAAAAAATAAGAGCCTCTTTTCTTTCCAGATTCAGAAAGAGAGGAAGGGCAGGTGAAGGCTGAATATGTGACATAGAAGATTATACCTCACCCTTCACTACCCAAAGGAGTCTCAGTGTGGCTTACAATCCCTTTCCCTCCCCACAACAGACACCCTATGAGGTAGGTGGGGTTGATAGAGCTCTTTTGAGGACTGTTCTTGAAAGGACAGCTTTGAAAGAACTTGTGACCAACCCAAGGTCACACCAGCAGCTGCATGTGGAGAAGTGGGGAATCAAACATGGTTCTCCCAGATTAGAGTCCATGCTCTTAACCACTATATAAAACAAACAAATACCCATTGAATAAAATGGGCCTTAGTTCCAAGCAGACCTGCTTAGGACCATTCTGTTATTTATTGTCATTGCTGATCTAACAAAAGGATGTGAAACATCTGGTCTGAGTCAGGGCAAAAAGAAAATGAAGACTTTGTACTAGGATTGCCACCTTTTAAACTGTTCCCTTTAGCTGTCTCTCCCTTCCCCACATCAATTGGATCTATGTCAAATACCAGATTGTGTTATTTACCTCCATGACATGAAGAAGAGAAGAGAAGAAGAAGAGATTGGATTTATACCCCGCCCTTCACTACCCAAAGGAGTCTCAGAGCGGCTTACAAACCCCTTTCCCTTCCCCTCCCCACAACAAACACCCTGTGAGGTAGGTGGGGCTGAGAGAGCTCTGACAGAAAAAGCTTTTTTTTTTAAGAACAGCTCTTATCAGAACTGCAGCTTGCCCAAGGTCATCCAGCCAGGTGCAAGTGGTGGAGTGGGGAATCAAACCCGGTTCTCCTAGATTAGAGTTCGCACACTTAACCACTACACCAAACTGGCTCTCAGTTGATGAAAAGCATCAGTTCAGCCTGCCCATTTCTGCCCACTAAGCTGCTATTAAAGAGACACAACACACACACCCAGCTAACTGGCAACCCTAATTCAAGCCTGCATTGTAATTACTTGTTACTCTAAGACCTACTACACTTTCCCAGCAGGATTGTCTGACACAGTGTTCAGAGAAAAATTGTCCACTCCCCCTGTTCAGCTGTGGACAAGAAAAAAGAATTCCTGGAAGCTGAGGAGAGATGGCTAGGGACTTGTTTCATACCCCCTGAGATTTAGCAAAATGCTTTCCCGCATACATGCCTATTGCTCTTGAAGCTTTATAATCACCACCTACTGTCACAGATTTCCTGAGGGTCAAACTAGATGAGATGGTATCCCTGAGCTTTCCCTGGGGACATGCCTCCATTTTGGGGAGCAGGCCCGTAGCTAATCACTTTTTTCTCAGGGGCCCATGTTTTTCTCAGGGGGCCCACCACAACACCAACATTGTGGAGCTGATGCCAACCTCCCGGCGGGGCCTGGAGGATTAAGCAGGCCTCCTGCTGCTGTTGCTGCTTTGGAGGGGGCGCTCAGGGCTCCCTGCTCCTCCGGCTGCCTCCCGCCGGCCGGCTAGCTCCCTCCCTTGGCTGGGCATCCCCCTGCTGCCGCGTCTCCTCCACCGCGTCTCCTCCGCCGCCTCTCCCTTCTCAGTCCCCACGCCTGCATAGCATGCAGAAGGAGCCGGAGTCCCCCCCTCGCACTCAGCCGGGCCAGCCGCCTCCCTGCACCATCCCCCCTCCCTGAGCACACATGCTCCTTGCAACACGCGGCTTCTCCCTCCTCGCAGTGAGCAGAGGGAGGCAGGAAGCGTGAGTGAGCGGGATGGGGCGGAAGGCCAGCGCTTCCCCGGACGGCGCCAAGGATTTATGCCAGATTTCCTGCTCGGGGGCGCTGATTGGGCTGGCGGCGGCCCCGCAGTGAGCAGAGGTAGGCAGGAAGTGGTGGCGAGGGGAGCCACGAGCGCACGGCGGGACGCACCAAAACTTCCATGTCATTGGGGGAGAGGTAATGAGGGCTTTCAAGGAAATAGTAGTAGGGAGATTTTTCCTGATTTCCTCCTCCCATGATAGACCTCTGATTCCCCCTTATGTTCTTCCTGGGTCCCCCACTAGCAGCATTTTAGGCAGCATTTTGAGCTGCAGTGGAAGAGAAGAAATGAGGAAGTCTCATTACACTCCTTACACTGACTGAAAAGCCTTCTACTAGTGCAGAATTACCAAAGAATCCAAGCCTGAATGGGTAGCATTTTTAAATTGTAGCACTACAAATTGTAAACCCAGTTAGTTTTATTTCAATACAAAGCAGGGAGGGGGGATAACATGGCAATGTAATTTTAATAAGAGCACAGCTGAGCCACGTAAAGTGAGGCCCAAATTAGTGCATGCAGAGAAAATGTTTATTTAAAGGCATACATTGTCTAATGTTTCATTGAGCAGATGTCGGAATTAGGTAGCAAAAGAAAATACACATGGTTGCTTTTAGTTTTTATCTGTTAAACGTATTTTCTGTACAGGCCTCACTCAGTTGCATTTTTTTTAGTGAATACAAATCACTAACATTTTAGTGTTATTTGTTAGAAATGTAGTCTTACACATGGAACCATGTGTTAAGAGTTTCCCAGTTTTTCCCAGTTAATAACACCTTCTGAAGGATTAAGTTCCACTTCCTCAAGCAAAATTTCTCCTTCCAGCTCAGAATACTTGAAATTTATGAAGAAATGTGTTGGCTAAAGGCAGCTTCTGAATGGAACACAGCAATCCCCCCCCCCCCCCCCTGTTTTTACTTTTTCCTTCACTCAGATTTCCACATCTGCCCAAGTTTTCATTAAAAGCATTCTTTTTGTTTACAATGAAGCTCTGTGACATTTAAATTTGTGTATGCTCAAGGTCATCAGGCTGTTTTTCATAGCAAGTTTATTTACCCATTCCAATAGTTTGACATTTGATGTGTTGAATTTTCTGTGTGGAAAAAAATTAAAGAGAAATTGCTTATAGGAGATTTCTGTGGCCTTATAGTCACAGAAAGCAAGCTTACATGTTTAGCAGCCCTTCTGATAATGTGAAGCATAATAAATATGGTTCAAAGGCCGTATTAAGATCCTTTCCCCCAATATTCTGTCACATGCTGAAATGCAGGCAACGTGTGATTTTATACCAACATCTTTTGCACTCTCTTAGCAGTTTGGTGCCCAAGCCATTGCAAGCGGCATAGCAAAGCACATGTTCATGACTCTGAATGACTCACCAGTGAACACATCACATTGAGCCAGCAGAAATCCATCTGATACATTCTTCCAGCAGGCACAGCTGGGTACAAAATGTCCTAAGCCCAGAAGAAGAGCAGTGGAAGAGTTTTGCACTCCCTCCATTTCCCCATGGTACACTTTAAAATATCCTCCCAATCCCTGCTGAATAGGCTTTCAGCGACAACTTGATCCACACACACAGCTCTGCTATGACATTCTCTAATTTCCTTCTGAGACTGGGAGTTTTCTCCAGGAGATTTTCTCCATGCCCTTGAAAATGACTAAAAAGAGATCTGCACAGGTGTGAAGAAAGTCACCATGATCGCTGTGTGCAAACAACTCATGCACCCACACTGAAGTTGCCAGTCTCCAGGTGGGGCCTGGACATCTCCTGCTTTTACAACAGATCTCCAGCTGACAGAGATCAGCTCCCATGGAGAAAATGGCTACTTTGAACTCTATGGCATTGTACCATGCTGAGGCCCCTCCCCTCCCCAAACCCCACCCTCTCCTGGCTCCACCCTCAAAGTCTCCAGGTATTTTCCATTCCAGACCTGGCAACCCTAACCCACACAGAGACCACAGAAATAGCCAGCCACATGGAGCCCTTTACCAACAGACTATATGTGATTGCTATGTCTATGCTATACCTATGATAAACATCCAGGCAGGCAGTTCACCTGACAATATCTACTCATGACTTTAGCCTGGGAATGACCAAATCAAACTTCATGAGATTCCAGCATGTTTTAAATCCCATACAGGCCAAGGAAACAAGAAACAAACACCACCACAATATAATCATACATATTTTAGTGTTGACTATCTGTTGAATACTCAGATGCATTGAGATTCTGCCTTCTGGCACAACCAACACATTTTGTGAAATATTAGTGAGAAATTGACCTGGCACTCGCATTCCACAACTCCCAAATGAGATTTATTTTCACTCTTTGAGAATTATTCATCTGCAGGGCTATTTTTGGGCAGGAACGCACAGGAACGGAGTTCCGGCTGGATTCAGAGTTGGCCACACCCACTACAGCCAAAACCTCTGCATAGGATGAGCAAAATGTTTCAGGAGACCTTTGTGAATGTGTAGTGAGTCCTAACACAGCCCATTAAATTGGATTTTGATTACATTAATAGAGCACAAGAACACAAATAACCAATGTGAGAGGCAAGATCTATTTGAACAAGCAATGTAATCATGGCATTTAAACCAGAGAGCAACATCAGAAGCTCAGTGTCTTGAAAGATGAGAAGCCAGTGTGATTTTTATGACATGGTAATGATATGATTTTTGGATTCAGGAGTGTTCAGAAAGCAGCAAGCTCTAAAGAACTGCCAAAAAAGTCAACAGAATAAACCAACTTACTCCAAATACCTTTGTGATAAACAATTGAAAGAAGCAGCTACAGAAAGATTTGCAGAAAGGGATTTTAAGATGAAAAAATGTGAATAATAAAAAATATTTCTCTTTTTCCACACTTTTGATCTGTTTAATGAATGTAAATGGATTTCTCCTCCATGACCCAAGAACTGAAAAAAGTTTCCATTCAGTTGGACACAAAACTACATATAAGGGTCTCTTAATTCAAAACATTTTGGGCACACCAGAAAACATAATGGGTGATTTCCCACAAGCGCTGCTCCACGCTCACTCTTCTCTTTGGCCCTATGGTACATGTCAATTTCACACAAGCTGCTGCACGGCCGCATTTTGCCCCGCAGCTTCGTGCGATTTTCCCCGCGTCTACTCAATCCTAAAAAAACAGGATTGAGTAGACGCGGGGAAAATCACACAAAATGTGGTCGCTCAGCAGCTTGTGTGAAATTGACATGTACCATCGGGCCAAAGAGAAGAGTGAGCGCGGAGCAGCGCTTGTGGGAAATCACTCAATGTGTGTGCATGGTAAGCCAGTTTAGCATCCAAGTATATGTATTACGGAAACAGGACTGGCCATAGCTCTGCTCTAAGCACATACAGCATAGTGGCTAAGAAGAGACTGAACTATGAATTTGGAGGTCCTTAGTCGCACCTCTTTTATGAACTTACAATGAAAAACAAATGCCTATTGTGTGACCGCAGCTTGTGGAACACCATGAAGCTTCACCACAGGGATTCAGAATGTTGAAAGCCAAATGTTTTTTAAAAGTCCAAAAGCTTATTCATGGATAATTTTAATAATTCAGAGCCAGAGAACACATCAGTCATTGGCACCTTATGCATTGTTCAAGTCCAGATGCTACTGAAAGTCCCTGGTAAGCACATATTATTTGTGCAGGTGCTGCTTCAGTTATTCTTATTTGATAAACTGAACTAACTGCAAGATTATTTAATTCTTAGTGATATCCCTGAGTCACCAACCCATTTCTGTTAATCAGAATATTACCAAGACTACATAAAGTGTGAACTTAGATTTGGAGCACAAAATCTAACAGAGGAAATAAGTTTGCTGAAAGAGCTGGATGACTATCGATCCAAAATATTAGTAATTGTGCAGCAGCTTAGGTACAGTCCCTCTGATTCATTAATCTAGTGACAACACCTTTCTGTATTCTAAGGAACTTTCCTCTGATGCTGTAGGTGTCATGGGTCATCCCGGGTTAGCATGGGTGGATGAATCCTCCTCATCAGAGGAGGACCTGACCCCAAAACCCACCCTGTCAGACATTACCTGTGAGCTGGATGCTTTCAGTGCCTCATCAAAGGGTTCCCTCATCAGCACCAGTACTGCTTCCTAAGCCAGCAAAGCCCTTAAGGCAGGATGCTGCCAGACCTGCCACAATCTCTCCCAGGATCCCAGGAACACAGAAGGCCAAGAGCTAGGTATATAGGTATTAGCAACATACAATGATCCCCAATATTTTCCCAAAGAGCCATTTCGAAAAGCCTTGGGCTTTCCTTTTTAAGAATGATTGACTTTTCTGTGATTCATGTATTTCAATATTCATGAATAAGGTGGTCAAAATGGAGGTTTCTGCAATGGAATTCTTAGTCAGGAAAATAAAAATTGAATTTTCAGTAAATCAAGTTAGAGAAGACCAGCTATAGGCTAAAACATAAAAGACACCCCAAAACAGTCCCCTTGGTGCCTTCTTTTCAAGGTTTTTACATGACCATAAATTTCCTGGGCATGCTCTCTAAAGCCAGGTCTAACCAGCATGTTTGCCAAACTAAGCACTTCTAGCTTCACAGCCAAACAAGCTGCAAACGATATAGCATGAAGCTAGCCAACTCTCCTTCTGGCCTTTTCTTGGCTTAAACAAGAACCCACAAAAATCCTTCTGACAAAACATACCAGAATACCAAGTGCCAGTCTTCATTTCTCTCCAGGCTTTTACAGCCAAGCCAGAAGCAGTGAAGAAAGCATTCTTGTATTATGATGATTAAATGAACCCACTGAGTTTCCTCTGTAGCACTGATATAAGATATAAAGCTGCAAATGGAGAATATTAGTTTTGATGTCAACATGTGGGTATGCCATTGACTGTAAAGTTAATTAATGACCCTTTGGACTACTAGTTGAACCCCCCCCCCGGCAACAATAAAACAGAAATGCTACATTCTCAGGCAGCAATTCCCAGCCATGTAGCCTATGCAGTTAGTGGGGGGGGGGCAGCTAGTGGGGGGAAAAGGGGAAGAAGGCTAGACATGAAGAGAGGAATGTAAGAAAAAAGGTTATTTCACTTTATTTGCCAAATGCGAAGCATATAGTTGAAAGAGATCAAGAATATTCACTGATAAAAAATAGAGTAGTCACTGTTCTAGACCAAAGGCATCTTGGGTACATGATTGGTGCCATCCTTCCAATATGTGGTATATTCCTTCAAGCAAAGACATCATCTGCATCTCTCAAAGACTCTCCATAAAAGCTCCAAGCCCACTCCCCTCAACTATGCTGGAGTTCCTATCCACTGAGAACTATGCGGCAAAATCTCCATGTTACATCCTGAAAACACCCCTGATCAAACTCAGCTGAGTTATTTCTGACCGATACATGGATAAAGATACCTCTGTTGAGTTTTATTAAAAATTGGACCACCTTCTATTCATCTTTGCTAGAAACTCCATGTAACGATTCCATGTTTTACTGTGTGTGTGTGTGTGTGTGTGTGTTTAAAAGTTTGGTTTGTATGGGTGTATGACAGACTAGGATGCTGGACTCAGGCAAGTGATATGATTGGTGAGTGACAGAGAGGGGGAGGGGTTTTGGAATGGATGCTGTGTGGATGATTTGGATGTCTATCAGAAGTAACAGTTAATGATGACAGTTAAGGAGTTAGTGATATAACAGTTAAACAGAGAGAGACAGCAGAGAGTGCTGTATAAAAGCAGTTAATATGAGAGTTGTCCTGAGGTCCCTGTGAGGGAAAGATTGGGTTCTGTGTAGGAAAAGAGTTAAGCAGTTGTTCATTTTAAGGTCTGAGAGAGAGAAGTCTGTTGTGTATTATGAAAAGTTAAAGAATAAAGAAACAGTAACCATATATGGCCTAAGGAAAATATTGTTACAAAGTGACATGCCCTGATCCCTGTCAATAAGAGGGAAGAGTGTGGGAACATCAAATAAATCTACTTTTATTTAAGACACAAGTTCTGAACGAAATTCTTTCCAGGAAACACATAGTCCTTCGGAAGCCCAAACCCTGGGTCACAATACCAAAACCAGTAGGAAAAATATTAAAGGACAAGGTCCGGGAAAGCCTAAATTTCCCTGGTGGCAGCCAGATTACCCTGAGAGCAAACATAAAGAACATTTTAAAAGTAAAACTAGACCTCCCCAAATAAGAGGTCGTCACACTCCAGTATTTAGATTTACCCTGGGATTTTGCAGGTAACAAGCAATATTTCCCCATACCGGACATATGAGGGTACAGTCCTTTCCACTCACACAAGCTCTTTCTAACTTATACCACCAAATCTATGGAAGTGCAATCATCAAGGTTTTCTATTGGACAAGTGAGACATGTTGCATGCAGTCATGAGCTACACTAGTCAAACCATTTAATTTGGAGGAACAATTCAAATTCTAGTTGGCTTATGCCCAAAATACCCCAAAAAGTATGCCTGGCATGAGTCAGGGCAGGGGAGTCCTGACCCAACTCTGATGTCTAAACAGCCAAATGTGATGTCACAGACTGAAGGTCCCAACCACACAGGGTCCCATTTCAACTTGGCAAAATGGCATGGGAAGGAAGGCTCAAGCCCACTGGTGTTCTCATTGTTGTGAGAAATATGTGTCCCAACACACCCCCTCTGGTTACACCCCCTCTGGTTCGTGTGTCTCCTGAATGTCGCCTCCTTACCAAAGGCAGAGGTGTAAGCTTGGAAATCACTAAGGCTCTGGCATTCAAAGGTCTCTTCTTAAAATAAAACTTATCTTTATTATAGAAAAACATTCAGAGGTTCACCTGGCAAGATGACCAGCAAGATGCTAGGTCAACCTGCCAATACAGTAGAATCCTAGTTCCTAAACATTGATAGAATACACAGAAATATAAACATGCAAGCAAAGTTTTCCCCACCCCATGGCATGCAGCGAACGAGAGGCATCTCGGGTTGACTCCAAATTCTCAGGAGAAATAAGCCTCTCTCCTGATCTTTCAAGAGTCAACGAAAGTCTGTTGAATCTGACCAGTATTTATACCAAAGATCAAAGGGGTCCCTCAATAACCAGATTACCGTTGTAAATTAACATTTAGAAGTTGAAATTGTTTTACAGGAAATTTGTTTCCTTGGTCTCACACAATAAAAGTTCACATTCCACAGGATCAATACAGTGTCATTGTTTACTCCTGGTGTTTCCCAATCATGGGAAATAAACTGTCCTTTGAAGCTATCGCTGAGATGAAAGCTGGGAGTGTGAAATCTCTGTATCTCAGGAAGTTAGTCTTTTGGATTGAAGTCTGCCAATTTCCCAAATGGCCACACATTTTATTGCCTAGGAAATTGGGGTCTGTCACTTCTCAAACTGGCTTTCCTGACCAGCTGTTTATTGTAAGTCTCGCACCTGGGGCTGGGAATGGCATGTTGTGTACACTGAGAGGAATGCTCTGCTTAGAGCAAAAGGGCTTCAAAAGAAATCATAGTCAGCTGTTTTTCTAGCAATGACAGAGATGGGTACATGGATTTTGTAAACTATTTTGTTCATTTTAAACCCAAACCTTCCATATTTCTTCATTTTCTTACCACACTCATCTATGGGACAACTGAAGCAGCTGCAGTGAGCTGATGCACTGACCCTGGCATGAGGTGAGAAGTAAGAGGGAGAGGGATGCCGCACTGTATGGTGCCTGCTAACTCATTTGCCCACTGAGCCAGCCAGTGCCAACCAGGCAGCTAGAATGAGGCAAGAGCTGTATTAGGACAAGAAAGGATGTTGAGAGGAGCCACCAAGGCAGGCTGTCTTGGAGGACACCACTGCCATGCAGCGCCCCACCTCCCTAAATAACAGCAAAGAGGACCTCTGCTCAGTGCTCTCCAATGCAGAGCTGGAAATCATTAAAAAGGCAACACAGTGCAGCAATAAGAGGATGGGGAGGGCTTTTCACAGTTAACAGACACTGTTGATGTTGCATGTAGTCCTTTTTTCAGGAGGGGTGTCAAGCTCAGTTTTCTGCTTTGCAATCTCACTCCCCCCTTCAACATCCTCCACACTGCAACCCCACCCATGTCTTCTTCTGTCCCATGCCTACCTTGGCAATGAGCTTCTTCCAAGATGGGGTGCTACATGGTATCCACCCACCCACCCACCCACCCACCCGCTAAGTCAAGCAGGCAGGCCCAAGTAGGCAGCTGAGAGAAACTGTGAGCTGACTGGCTGAGGGGTAGGTGACTGGATGCTGCACAGTGCCTTGTTTCCCTCTGTGTCCCAGTCCAACCTCAGCCTCCCTGGCTGCAGAAAGAGCGTGCCACACCTGTGCAGCCAGCCACCCTTGCTGACTGGCAGCTGCAAGTATACAAGAAGAAAGCAGCATGCATGCACAAGTGCATCACGTCTTCCTGCTCACCTGTGGCCCATGCGTGCTGTCTGCTGCTGCCACAGCAAAAGCCAACAACCAAGGTCTTTAGAAGGGAGCAAACAATCAGAGTGGTAAGTAATAAAGACTACAGGATACCATAGCCTTCAAGGAACATGTGACAATAAAAATCCTAAATTTTCTTTGATGAAATAGGCCATCTTAAATATTGCTTATTTAGTGCATTTTTATCCCAAACTTCCTTTAAGAAGCTCAGGATGGCTTACAGTATTCTCCCCTTGTTCATTTTATTCTCGGAACAATCTCTGAGGTAGTTTTGGCTGAAAGAGAGTGATTAAGGGGTCCCATCCTTGACTTTTGCCCAGGGCCACATAGTAAGTGTTCCTGGTGAAGCCCCTCCCCCCCACACCATGGTCCCAAGCCAAATTTAGCCCCACCACGAGAACTTGAATTTTAGTGTCATGTTTGGCTGTACAAACATCAGAGTTGAGGCAGGGGAACCTAAAGGTTAGTTTGGACTGGTCTTACATTTTAAGCACATTGCAGCAGATGGCACTATAGCTGAAAGGTAAATACCCAACACAGTGAGCAATCCTAAACAGATCCCAGGAAAGTGTTCTTTGGCGATCGCTGTTATATGTCTTCAATCCTTTTGCTTCTTTCAGTAATGGGGCTGAGATCTGAATGTATTTCCCTCCAGGGCTTTGGTAACAGTTTCTTGAATATCCAGAGGCAATACTGCCATGCCACAGTTGCTAGTTCCAGCTTGTGACCATCTCTTCCCCCTTCCCCTTTTTTTCTTTCCTTGGAGCTGATACTACCCTTCCTCCCCTTTGAGAGGCATTCTAAGCCAAAGCTTGCTGGAAGTAAGGGCTGACGATGAGATAAATGAGTGCTTTTGCACACACTAAATAACACATTTTTAATCCACTTTTAAACAGGATTTTACTGTGTGAAATGTCAAAATCCACTTGCAAATGGTCGCTGAAGTGGATTGAAACTGCATTATTTAGCATGTGTGAAATCATGTACTTACCAAAAATATTGCTGGATTTTAGTGCCAGTATAGTCTAGCAGATATGCTTTTGTATTGGGACCAAGGAGACATAGCCAAATCCCTGCTCAGCCCTAGATCTGACTACATGACATGGACCAGCAATTGACTTTCGGCTTGAGCTATGCCATGGAGCTGTTTTGAGGACTGGATAAAGATAAAATAACACTGTGTATATGTCCCTGAGATGAGAAAAAGTGGAATTCTAATGTAACAAATAATAAATTGGGTGATGTGTGGTGCCCTTGCCTTCTACACATGTGCATTAGTATCACATTCTTCCAAATGGCAGCAATAAAATTGAGGCACTGAAGGGGCTCAAGACCCAGTAGGTGGGGCTTCATGTTACCACTCAGGATCCTGAAGATCACTGCCAGAAGGAATCTGCAGTTCTTTCTGTCCCTGAAAAGTGGTCTTTTTTCCTATTTATATGCACAATTTCAAATCATAATGTCTTCTGCGATAAACGTGATGACACACCTTCCAGCCATCAATGCTGGCAATACTCTAAAATGATCACTGTTTTTTCAGAAATGTTAGGAATTCTCATCACAGCATTCTTTTCCACCATTCATATGGTGAGATTCTTCCATTAAAGTCATTCATTTCCCAAACTCTTAAAAGAAGCAGCATGAGCCAGACCTTTCTAAGAAAAGTAATTGTGAAGTCTTCTATGAGAAACAATGTAGGAAAGTACAAAGAAGCCTCTTGTGATTTGAAAGTCAAATAATCTTTATTATAATTATACTAATTGTTTTCTGTGACTGAGGGGGGCTTCAGGGTTGGGGCACAAAATTCCCGCTCTTGATGGGGTACCATTGACACTGGTGCAAACCGTTGGAATTTGGGTGTGGTCCTCGATACCTCCTTATCCATGGAGACCCAGGTCATGAATGTTGCCAGGCTGGCATTTTTCCATCTATGCCAAGCATGGCAACCTAGCCATAGTAATCCATACAACGGTCACGTCCAGGCTAGATTACTGTAACTCGCTGTATGCTGGCCTGCCACTGAGACTGACCCAAAAACTACAACTGATCCAGAATGCAGTGGCATGAATCCTGACAGGAACGTCACGGACGACACATATTCAACCTCCACTGCACCAGCTACATTGGCTCCCAGTGGAGTACCAAGTCAGGTTCAAGGTTCTGGTATTGACCTTTAAGGCCTTGAGTGGTCTGGGACCCATGCATCTTTGGGACTGTCTCTCCTGGTATGTCCCCCAAGGAGTGTTATGCTCTGCTGAGAACAACCTACTAGTGATCCCTGACCCCAAAGATATCCAGCTGTCCTCGACCAGAGCCAGCAGTGGAACTCTCTGCCAAATGACATCAGGGTACTGCAGGATCTAGTGCAATTCCACAGGGCTTACAAATTAGAGATGTTCTGCCACACTTTTGGTTGAAGACAGTGATGGGTTTTATCATGGCTAGCACCCTCCTCCTCTCTCCCATCTTTCTTTCTTCTTTGCCTCCTCCTCCTCCTTCCCCTGACTGCAAGGTGGCAACACAGTCTGGAACTGGCTCAAGATAAATTCACATGCCATCTGGGGACTGTTTTTATTAATATAAGTAGCCTGATACCTGTGCTTCGCTACGGTATTTAAGTTCCGTAAATCCAGTTATAATACTGATGATGTGAAGTCTGAAATGTAAAATTTGTTGTAGGAATTCTAATGGAGAAGATTGTATTGTAAAAAAAGGAGGGAGACATACACACTTTTTTTTCTCTACTGAAGGACCTCTCTGTAGACCACATCGGTGGTTTTGCCCTCAGGTGCTAGGATCACTAGGCTGCTTGATGAGCTCACTGTGGAGCAGGAAAAATGGAATTGTCCATTTAAGAAGCAGTCTGTTAAGTCAACTTCTGCCACCTTCCATGCCTCTCTACTTGTGTTCCTGGATTGTTTTGCTCATATGCAGACCATGCTGTTCTGAGCACCTCAGGGTGATCTTGCTGGTTCTTGGCCTGCACAGCTCAGTGCACTGCAGGAATACTATGTGCAAATGTCTTTGGCGCATTCCGAAACTGCCTCCTCCTTGTAGTGTTGGTGTATCTGGCTGGACGTTTGCCAGGAGCTTACTTGGAGGCAGTAAGAGGTGAGAGGTGTGAGGGGGAGTTAATGTGAGGGAATGGTGATGTGGTGGACATTTCTTCCGTTCATGAGGGAGGCACACATCGAAATGGCTCCTAGAAATGTCCTTTACTATCTCCTCATAAACATTCATTAACTCAATTGCCATGATGGCTTTTTTTGAAAAATGTCTGTTCAGGAGTCTTGAATAGCTGATTTCTGTAACTGTCCTCAACTGTCTGCAGTCTCTTCTAACTGTGTTTTTACCTCAGAACACAGCTGAGCAATTTTCTAGAACCCATATTGTAAGAAGTTAAATAACCTAATAAAGGACATAACTACATATTCAAAACACCATCCAAGCAATCAGATATTAAGCAAGTTCATATGCAGTAATTCTCTAGAACCCATATTGTAAGAAGTTAAATAACCTAATAAAGGAAACTACTTTTCTACAAATTTTGGGTGTATTTCCATAGTGGGTGGGCTAAAGCCATTGGTGAGGCTGGGTCAGCAGCATTGCTAAGGTGATCCTCCTGGGGCAGCCTACCTGATGGATTAAAGTACCCTGGCTCTGCTCATACACCTGACAAACATCCGCCTGTGTGGTGTAATGGGGGGATTGCAGAGGTCATTTCGGGGGGGAACGCGGGGGAATGCAGTTCCCCCGGGTGAAGTGCAGGGGGGCGGGGCACATGATGAAGCCCCACCCCCTGCTTCTGGCTGCCCCGCTTCCAGCCCTCATTCAGCCAGGAGGAGGCAGGAGAAGAGGGAGGGTAAGTTGCTTCCTCCCCGCCTCTCCCCACCCCTGCCTGCCTGGGGCCAGGGAGGGCCTTGGCGGGGCTTCCTCGCACTTCCCCCGGCCTTGCAGGTCCACCGCCAGGCCTTATGATGTCAGGGTGTGTGTCATATGCTAATGAGTTATGCTAATGAGTTCCCCTAGCTCCTTTTCTACGAAATTACCCCTGGGGGATTGTGTTTAAAGGCATTGGGGAAGCTGGGCCAGAAGCAGTGCCAAGGGAATCCTGCTGAGCAAACCTCCCCAATGGCTGTAAGCATCTCTCCTCCTCTCCTACACCTGACAGGCAGCTGCTTGTCCAGTGTAGGAGGGGGAGGAGTATTAGAAGCCACTGTGGAGGCTGGGCTGGCAGAATCACTAAGGCAGTACTGCTGGGACAGGTTCCCTGATGGCTTTAAGCACCCTGCATCTGCTGCGGCACCTGACAAATAGCTACCTGTCAGGTGTAGGAAGTGGTGGGGAGTGTGCTGGAAGCCATCTGGAAGGCTGGGCCAGCAGCACTGCTGCACCTTAGAGGTGGCTGGCCATGCTTGATTTCCTCAACTGTCATTAGCTCTCTGCAGTCTGCTGTAATTGCTTTTTTTAACCTCAGAACACTGAGCTCTGCAGCTGACCAGTCAGAGAGTGGGGGGGTGCAAGGAGGCAGCAGCCTGGGAGCCACATAGGAAGCAATGGGGGGAGCACATTTTACCCCTTTGGACCCCCTTAGGGAGCAAATTTCTAAAAAATCCCTTCTTAGTGAGTATCTACGACATAGTAGGAGTGCTCCCTGCAAAGTTCATGTTTCTAGGTCCAAGGGTTTCGCCTGGGCATTGATTTTACAGTAAGGGGATTTACTTTTATTTTATTATATTTATTATAATTATAATGTCTGTGATGTATTTTATTCCACTGTTGTTCATCTCCCAGAGCCCTGTGTACTCAGGGATTGGGCAACTGATAAATTTAAACTAAAATAAATAAATATACAAACAAACAATGCTTTAAAGAAAAAGCACTTCACATTGTTGAGGCTGACCATGCTGCACAGGTGTGTGTGTGTGTGTCTGTGTGTATATATGTGTGTACACACACACAAGTGTGGTTAAGACGCTGAACTGCAGGCTGTGGAAGGTCAGTAGTTCAGCAGTTCGAGACCCGGGTGCTGCATGATGGAGTGAGCTCCCATCTCTAGTTCCAGCTCCTGCCAACCTAGCAGTTCGAAAGCAAGAAATTGCAAGTAGATAAATAGGTACCACTTTGGTGGGAAGGTATCAGCGTTCCGTGCGCCTTGGTGTTTAGTCATGCCAGCCACATGACCACGGAAACGTCTTAGGACAGCGCTGGCTCTTCGGCTTTGAAACGGAGATGAGCACCGCAACCCTAGAGTTGGATTCGACTGGCTTTCAAGCAAGGCAACCTTTACCTTTACCTATACCATGGCAGGCTCAGGGAGGCTTACAGAATATTCTGTAAGCCTCCCTGAGCCTGCCACGGCAGGGAGGGTGGGATACAAATTGAATAAATTAAATTAAATAAAAATAAAATAAAACACAAAAAATTGTCTTACACTAAATCAGGTGGACCATTATTCCATCTAGCTGGATATTGTTTCCTGTGACTGGTAAGAAAAAAGAGGGAGGAAACAAAAAGACAGAATGAAAGTACAGAAAAACAGAAGGGTGTAACATATAGATGGAAAGAAATGTGTAATTATCCACTGTGAGCCCACTGATTGAAAATTATAAATACATTCAAATAATATGTACACTAGAAGATAACAGTGTCAATTATCACTGCTTTCACAGTGCATAAATAGTATTAGGCTCACAAAAGTACAAAGATGAACAAATAACAATTGAAAACTGATTCAAACACAATTCCCCCAGACATTCAGAGGATGAAATTGCATGCAATTGAAAAATGATCCAAACACAATTCAGAGGGCAAAATTCCATGATGGTATTCTGGCAACTGTATTTCGAATATTCTTTTTCAGAAACACATACTGATTCCTTTTAAAAGACCATCTGAAATAAATCAAGTGCTCTAAAATAAACATTGATTAATGAAAATGGGGACACAAATTGATATCAGTATGTACCAAATCAAATATTAACAACTAACAAGCAAAATAGCAACAAAAACTCACATGTTCTAATAAAGTACACAGCAGTGAATCACAGGTTTTCCCTCCCTCATTCCAAGAAATAATTCTGGTCTGTAGCTATGAACCAAATTTTGACTCATGACCCTTTATCAGGGATGTTCTTAACATCTGAAAGGAGCAAAAAATTTTCAAATAAATGGAGATAAAATCCAACTACCATCAGCCTGCTTTGAACCCAGAATATGTATGCAAAATTCTATTAATATCACAATGTATATATCTTTCAATGGCAAAAAAGAAAAAAAAGCTGTTGGTACTATGATCCCCCAAAATGAGATATAAGAGGTGCCTCTAAGATCTTATTCCTTAGCTTACTGCAATGCTCTGAAATCCTGATTTTTATGGAACACATAGTCTTGCCAACATACAATAAAGTACACGGACATATCAATACACAGAGAACATGTGGAAAAAGTGCAGAAAAGGGCAACTAGAATGATAAAAGGGTTGGAACACTTTCCCTATGAAGAAAGGTTAAAGCACTTGGGGCTCTTTAGATTGGAGAAATGATGGCTGAAGCATGACATGATCGAGGTTTATAAGATATGCATGGGATAGAGCAGGTAGAGAAAGAAGTACTTTTCTCCCTTTTGCACAATACAAGAACTCGTGGGCACTCAATGAAATTGCTGAGCAGTCGGGTTAGAATGGATAAAAGGAAGTACTTCTTCACCCAAAGAGTGATTAACACGTGGAATTCACTGCCACAGGCGGTGGTGGTGGCTACAAGCATGGACGGCTTCAAGAGGGAATTAGATAAACATATGGAGCAGAGGTCCATCAGTGGCTATTAGCCACAAGGTACAGATTGGAACTCTCAGTCTGGGGCAGGTGATGCTCTGTATTCTTGGTGCGGGGGGGGCACAGTGGGAGGGCTTCTAGTGTCCTGGCCCCACTGGTGGACCTCCTGATGGCACCTGGTATTTTTGGCCACTGTGTGACAGAGGGTTTGTACTGGATGGGCCATTGGCCTTATCCAACATTGGCTTCTCTTACGTTCTTATGTGGAACCGCAATTGGAGAAGTGACTAAATTAAAATGTTGCATCAGTAACTGGGTGCATCAAAGCTTTTAGTTGGAGGGCTTGAGAGCATTTCATACTGTTATCACATCCTTATCCTTCAAATCTATGTGGACAAAAACATCCAATAGATCAAGTTCTACAAAGTCCTACAATGGGGCATCATACAAAAATTATTTTTATTAAACATTTTATTTGCAAAATATAAATGCTGCTTTGAGGCAAAATAGAACTACATCAGCAATTTCTCTACTTATATAAGGAAGGCTGTAATGAAGTCAAGAAATATATTTGCATGCATACGTTCCAAGGTTCAAACTCTTGTACCCCCAACTGAAGGATTTTTTTCCTCTGAACCCCAGGAAATCTGCTAACTGGAGAGGGGAGGCTTGCCAGCTCCTCCTTATTCAAAACCTTGAGTCACATTGGACAGGGATGATGTCATGGGTGGGGTGCAGTGATGTGAGAGTAGGGCCTGATGATGTCACATTAAATAGCAGTATTAATTGTGATTAGATTTCTTAAGAAGTCATCTTTGTATAAAATGGATACTGTCAACCAGTGTCCATTTTCCTCTTTCGGAGTAAGGTGATTAAGAAGATGGTGGTAGAGTAACTGCAGACATTTTTCAAGGAAACATCTATCTTTAATCCATTTCAGTCTGATTTTAGGCCAGGGCTTGGGACTGAATCAACATTACTGGCTTTAGTGGATGATCTCCAACCACAGTTGATTAAGGGCAGTCTGTTAAGTCGTGCGCTTAACAAAGAAGTCGGAGAGTGATTCAGCAAGAATGCGGTTTATTCTTCAGCTCTGTTACTCCTCCGGTACGGTACAACGATCGCCAGCCAGGACCCATCACAGATCCAACATTCGAACCAAATACATATACTGGCTGCTCTATATTTAAACACTCCCGGCTAATGTAGCCACACCCACTGTACAATCAGGCAACCTATGAGGTTGAAGCAATAACAACCAATCACAAGCGATCCCGCTCTGCACGGTGATTGGCAGACACTTTCTGGGCTAGGGCTCCTATTGGTTACACTAGGATCCTAGCCCAGGATGAAGCTCAACATGGCATCTCAATCAGGCGATTCACACATCAGTATTTACAACCAAATCTCAATGGCATAGTTCACAAAGCAGTTATATACATCTCAATACATAACATAAAGTTTATGGAATCTATGTATTATAAGTAGGTCTAAACTTCAAATAGCTTTCTTATTTTGTTTATATATTTCTGACACCAACAGTTCATAGGCCCTGTAGCTTCAAATATGATGGGGTAGGAACCTTTTTATACAGTAGGATGCTTTGTAGGTTTATAAAGTGGGTTTGAGAACAAAATGGGTGCTAAAGCCTCCTCTCCCTGTGGCTTAACTGTCCATGGTCTGTACCCCAATGTCATTTTTTCACCAGATGGGTTCTGATATTTGACCTTAGTCCTGTTGGGTTTTGGCACTGTCAGAGTGACACTGGTTCTGCTGGGCACATTGCACTGGTTCTGCTGCTGGCCTTACAAACATGCGCTCTCCCTGCACCTCACTT
>NW_015173174.1:85190-94239 GCF_001447785.1 Gekko japonicus | reverse complement strand
GCTCGGGGGCGTCGGTGCCGGGGGGGGGATGAAACTGGTGAAGACTTGTTCGCGGCTCTGCCTACCCGGGCAACATGCCCCCGCTTTCCGCACTTCCGGCAGTCTAGGTCTCTCGCCCAGCAACGCTCGCGCCGATGTTTCCCGCCGCAACCGTCGCATGCTGTACACTCGGCAGGTTTCCGTTGGGTCCGCTTGGACGTTCCCGCCTTCACTTTGCAGACGTCATCATCGGAGTCGCTGCTTGCGTCGTTAGCCCTCTGCTGGTGGACGCGTTGATCAGCTGTGGCGACCCGTTGTCTCACTTCCCTGGTTGACCTGTCAGCAGCTTCCGCGGCGACAGCCTCGGCATAGGCGATGGCCCACGTTAGTGTAGTTCTTGCGAACAAGCGTTGCTGCAGTCGCTCGTCTCTCAGACCACAAACGAGGCGATCTCGGAGGGCCTCCTCCACATTCGCGAAGTTGCAAGGCCGTGCTGCCTTGCGAAGAGCTGCAACGTACTCAGCTATGGACTCATTTGCGTTCTGGCCCCGCTTGTAAAAAGCGTGCCTGCAGGCGATTTCCGACGGCTGTGGAGAGAAATGTGATTTCAGCTTGTCTGTCAAGCTTTCAAAGGATACGGTTTTGAGGTCATCTGGTGCCACCAGTGACCGGGCGATGTCAAAAACGCTCTTTCCACACGAGCTGAGTAGAGTCGCCCTCTTCTTCTCCTCCGTCGTGATATCATTCGCCTCCAGATGGAACTCAAACCTTGTGAGGTAAGAGTCCCAGTCTTCAGTAGTCGGGTCGAAGCATTCGAACTTCTGGCTGCTCGCGGCCATCGTTATGCACACAGGCGGGGCCACCAGAGCGGGTGGAGCCTGTGGCTGGCCGGCCCCGGCGATTTCCTCGTTGTCCGACATGGGGTCTGCTCTAGCGGGGCTGCCTACCCGCACTAGGATCCCATCCTCGTCGCCAATTGTTAAGTCGTGCGCTTAACAAAGAAGTCGGAGAGTGATTCAGCAAGAATGCGGTTTATTCTTCAGCTCTGTTACTTCTCCGAACACGGTACAACGATCGCCAGCCAGAACCATCATTCGAACCAAATACATATACTGGCTGCTCTATATTTAAACACTCCCGGCTAATGTAGCCACACCCCCTGTACAATCAGGCAACCTATGAGGTTGAAGCAATAACAACCAATCACAAGCGATCCCGCTCTGCACGGTGATTGGCAGACACTTTCTGGGCTAGGGCTCCTATTGGTTACACTAGGATCCTAGCCCAGGATGAAGCTCAACATGGCATCTCAATCAGGCGATTCACACATCAGTATTTACAACCAAATCTCAATGGCACAGTTCACAAAGCAGTTATATACATCTCAATACATAACACAGTCCATCATTGCTAATTGTTAGATCTTTCAGCAGCATTGAATACAGTCAACTACAAGATTTTGGTAGATTGGATACAAACAATGTTTAGGATAAAGGGGATAGCCCTCCATGGATTTTATTCTTTTCTTCTTGGCAAGAAAGACAGGGTGTGGTCACACGAGCAGTTTGCCATGGCAGTATTTCAGCTTTAAATAAGCTGCTTGAGTTTGGGACGCTTTGCGTTGATCACACAGCACCCCCTAAGCTGGCATCACAGTGCTGCAGGCCCATGGTTGGTCATTCACCTACCTATTTCTAGTACTACTTCCCCCATTTTATTCATTTCCCTTATGGCATTTTAATGCAAGAACAGGCTACATTTTTATCATCAATGTTGCTATTAAATTTCATTATTTTGTTCAAGGAAATCTGAGTGCAAATTCATCTTGATGTCATGGACCAGAGAACAGACTCCTCAGGCAGAGACCAAAGACTCAGACAAAGGGGGGGATAAGCACCGGTCACCACCACAGAAGAAGGAAGTTGAGACACCTCCAGGAGCCCCCTTTGATGTGCAACAGGAGCTCCAGAAGTCTAAGCCAACAGTTTCGACTTTGGACACAGCCCTGCCTCCTGACACAGACTTGGACTCTGAATCCTCCACCCCACAGCCCACTGTAACCCCTGAGGTCTTTCCCCACCTTCCCCCACAAAACCTTCAACCATCCCAACCCTGTCAGTGTACTCACCACAGTCATCAGAACCGGCAGCCTGGAGGGATGGGGCTGGCATCTTCATTGCCTTGCAAGAGTATTTAAAGCCTCAGTTCACCTTCAGCTTTTGCTGAAACAATATTAATCATGCTGTACTGTTGGCTTCAGCAAATTTTGAGCATCAAAAACCCCCATAAAAGAAATATTTAAATGGTACATGAAATTCAGATTTTTTTGGTGATTCTTAGTGCTTATTCAAATATGCATGTCCATCATTTGATTTTTAATTGCTTAATGAGTTATCACTTGACAATTCTCAACTGAACATGTGAATCACCTTCCCTTAAAAGGATTGTGCTTAAGATGACATTTTATGGTAATTTGCCAGTGATGGCTTCTTAACACAGGCAAGCGATACCTTGATAAATATGTATGTATGAACTTGACATCAGGGTTAGTTCACATGGACATATTCATATCTTGATCACAGATGGTACTACACAGACAGAACTGTCATATAACTTTAAAAAATCCAATGCAACATTTTTTTAATGCAAGCAGAACATACATTTATCAGAAAGTCATTGAGTAAGGTTATCTTTTCCCTAAATGATGCCTTGTGTCTTCAGTACCAGCTGGAGGAAGAAATTTTCCTGGGGCAGCTTTTTCCAGCAAAAAAATATTGTGATGGCAAAGTCACACCTGTCAAATATGTGCCTTCATGCAAAGTGCATATAATTTAATAAGTGGGAACTTGAACATCAACTCATGTGACACCAAGGGCTGAAACAAACAAGGTGCTGTGAGATCCAGGTTGACAAGATCAAGGGCTTAGGGAAGGGGGTTAAGCCTTCATCTGGTGCCATTTTATCCCCACAGATTGACTATTTGCCCAATGGGATAAACATGCAGGCCCAATGAGGCAGATAGGAGCTCCATAAGCCCACTGTAGACTAGGAAAACGTTGTGGAGGAAACTTTAGCTTTTCTTTCCTTCACACTGCAATCTAAATCTAAATTTGCTGTCTCACATACTAGCCATTTAAAAGAAGAAAATGCTTGGAAACTGATGCATGAAACTTCCAGTGTCTGTTTAACCCTGAGTGATGTACCTACAAGTTTAAATTAGTACTAAGAACTAGGAATGGGCATGAACCTTGTCATGAATCTAATTTGGTGATGAACATCAACCAGTTCGTGGTTCGTGAACTGAACGTCATGCGATCACACCTGCAACAACCTCCCACAACCCTCCATGTTTTTTGCGGAGGTTCATACAGTTCATGTCAGGGGTAATGTGACAGACATTAACCCTATCAATTAATCAGCAAAGCAATGGGGGGAAATTTCCTTTAAATTGCTTTTACAAGCTGCACTGCATGCAAGTGAAGTCAAAGTGGCGGGTGAACTCACCATTTAGACTTCACTTGTGCATGGCACAGCTTGCAAAAGCCATTTAAAGGGAACATTTAAAGGGATCCACCCCCAGCAGAAAGGAGGGAGAGAAGATCTCCCAGGAAAGGACATCTTCCCCCCTTCCATTCTGTGGTTTTTGGGAGTCACCCTACCACATCACAAACCTCACAAAGTGAACCAGTTTGATAAATGTGGAGGTTCATGAAGGCTTGTGGTTCGTGTGACCCCACACACCACAATGAACCTCCATTTTGCCAGTTAATGCTCATTCCTACTAAGAATTACAAACTGCACAAAATTGTTGAAATGACTAAAAGTGCAATCCTGAACAGAGTTATACCCTTCTAAGTCAATTGAAATCAATTGGTTTAGAAGGATGTAACTGTCAGAATCCTGGTTAAATCAGTTCTCAACACTACTCACTTAGAAGAAAGTTTAGTTTATTGAGACATTGATGGATACCATACTGGACATGAGCTTTGCTAGGACTGAAGGTAAAAGTGCGAAGATTGCAGATATATTGTGTTCAAGCAAAGGCACTAAAGATCAGGACCCAATCACCTCACAGTATTTGCCCACCAGAAATAACAGTCAACTAAGCACATATACCTCCACAGAAATAACCCCAAACAAGTCTCTGTGACACAGTGCCTGGTACATCAAAGCATTTAGGAAAATGAAAGTTTTTGGTTTTCACGCCTCTCTCTCCCACCTCCTTCCTCTATGGCAGACGAACTATAAAATGCATACTGAGCCTGACAATAACTCTGTTTTTGATTGTGCAGTAAATAGCACACGACAGGCACATAGGACACCTGGATGAGATATAGTCATGACAAGTGGGAACCTGCAATGACTTGTGGGAGGTATCTCATTTCCTCTTCTTCCAGTATTTCCTCTTTCCATTTCTTGAAAGCTCTCATAAACTCTCCCCTTTTCCTGCTTCCTTCTCTCCTTCTAGGGTTGTCAACCTCCATGTAGGGCCTGGAGATGTCCTGGAATCACAACAGATCTCCCAACTACAGAGATCAGTTCCCTCTGAGGGTTGCCAGCTCCTGGGATTTTGGGGATGGATCTTTGGGAGGGTGAGGTTTGGGGAGGGAAGCAAACTCAGCAGGATATAATGCCATAGAGTCCCTTCTCCAAAGCAGCCATTTTTATCAGGGGAACTGTTCTCTGTCATCTGGACAGCAGTTGTAATTCTAGGTAATCTCCAGACCCCTCCTGGAGGTTAGCAACCCCAGTTCCCATGGAGGAAATGGCTGCTTTGGAGGGTGGTGTCTATGGCATTATAACCCCTCTGAGGTCCCTTCCCCCCTCAAACCCCACCATCCCCAGGCTCCACCCCCCAAATCTCTAGAAATTTCCTAACCTGGAGATCGCAACCCAACTTCCCACCCAACAGATAACCTACCTTTATCTGTAATTCTGTCTTAAGCTTCCCCCCTGCACTCATGCCCTGCAGCCTCTACCTAGGAAAACTGTGGCCAATTTGTGTGGCCAGGCCCACTTGCATGGTAGGAACCCTCAAGGCCTTGTAGGGTGGCACTTCACTTTCCTCTAGATCTCCCTCCCCATACTATTTCCTCAAGTTTGGTGTAGGGGTTAAGAGCGCGAACTCTAATCTGAGAGAACTGGGTTTGATTCCCCACTTCTCCACATGCAGCTGCTAGTGTGACCTTGAATCAGTCATAAGCTCTTTCAGAGCTGTTCTCTCAAGGGCAGTTCTCCAGAGAGCTCTCTCAGCCCTGCCTGTTCTGGGGAGGGGAACGGAAAGGGATTGTAAGCCACTCTTGAGACTCCTTTGGGTCATGAAGGGCTGGATATAAATCCAATCTCTTCTTCTCTTCTTCTTCTTTCCCTCCTATGGGCAACCCCCCTATCCTCTCCCCTTTCCCTGACTCATTCTCTCCATCTGAGCCACTTACCAGCCTACCTTTTATCTGCCTCCCATCTTCACCTATAGTTATTATTTACTTCATTTATACCCCCACCTTTGTCCACAGTGGGGAACTAAGGTGCTTACATTATTCTCCTCTCCTCATTTATATCCTCACAAAAACCCTGAGAGATAGTTAGGCTGAAAGGATATAGCTAGTCCAATATGACCCACTGAGCTTCCAAAGCAATATGGAAATTGGAACCTGGGTCTCCCTGACCCTACTCTGAAGCTCTAACTGCTACACCACACTGGCTTTCATTGGGTGGCTGATGTTGAACAGTAGCAGACAGCCAGGCCTAGTTGAGTCATGCAAGTCAGGTGGTATCAAGTCACCAGAGGTTGCTTCCAGGCCTAGGGTTTCCAGCCTCCAGGTGGGATCTGGAGATCTCCCAGAATTACAACTGAACTCTAGATGCAGAGATCTGTCCTCCTGGAGAAAATGTCTGCTTTAGAGGGTAGACTCTATGGCATAATATTTGGCTGAGACCTCTCTCCTCCCCAAATTCTGCACTCCTCAGACTCCATCACAAAATCTCCAGGAATTTCCCAGCTCAGAGCTGGCAACACTAGCCAGGCCTGGCCCTGATGAGTCCTCTCTCAAAAGCTAAAATAGGCCTGGAAAGGGTCCTGCCCCCTGCCTTTTTCTTCACATAAACCCAGCCTTGAATATTGTGGTTGCCTACCAACATCCACTGAAGGAATTTATTGCTTAAAGCTGCAGACACTCCATTTATCAGTTTCAGGTTTTTAAAAACATTTTTCCTTCCTGCAATGCAGATAGAGGCCCCTGTTTAGATGATTCTCCCAATCTCCACCGGGTAGCAGTCCTCTACCCCGAGTCATCCTCGGTGCCACAGCTCCCCGGGCAGGTGTCTTATATTGGTAGAGCTTTACCAAGTTATGCCCATTCTCAGCTTCGCAGGCTACCTGGATCCAGCTCGCCAGTGTCAGGGGGTTATTTTGAACTAACACCTTCTTGAGGATCACTGTATTCAGCTCAACTCTGTAAAATTCTATTAGGATCTCTTTGGGCCAGCCTTTCAGCTTAGCCACCGTGACTTTGAACTCATCAGAGTAGTCTTGCACTGACCTCTCTCCATTTCAAGCTTAACTAATGAGTCCCAATTAGCTTTTTGTTGAATGTCTACCTTGTCTGACATTTATGTTTTCATTTCAGCTTTTGTATCCACTATTTTAATTTGTTGGGCCATATCTTGGGTCTCATGCTTACTTTCTGCTAATTGAGTTTGAAAATCATTCATTTTCCCTTTCAATTCCGAGACTTCTCTGTTCAGATTTTTTATTTGCTCTGTCACTTGAGCCAAAGCAATCTGTATTTGTCCCATACCTGAATGAAACACAGATTGCAAATTATTTCGTAAGTCTGTCAATGCTTCTTGTGCTAACATGTATTTATTTTATTTATTATTTATTTATTATTCGTATTTATACCCCGCCCTCCCAGCGAACCGGCTCAGGGCGGCTTACAGAAGTCGGTACGATGTACCTAATCAGCATAAACCTTTTAAGACATTTTAAAACAGCTTAAAACGTTCATAACATTTAAACATTTAAAGTGTTTGCAGTATTAATAATTCCTTAAATTAGATGGTGTGCTCTAAGATATATCATCCGAGTTCTCAATCCAGCGGTCTTCCGGTCTCCCAAGTAGATATAGGTCTAACTCTGCATTAGGGCCAGTCCTGTACTACAGATGTTCTAGTAGTATAGTTGGTGGTCATGGTGGCAGCTCCTTATTGAAAGCCTGGTCTGTGGCTGGTACTATGATGGTATTATTGTCTGTGAGTGTTGGTGATTGTACTTGTTTATTATTGTATTGTTTTACTGCACTGCTGGTCAATTGGCTGTAACAATAAATTTGATTTGATTGAAAGTCTGGTGGAAGAGCTCCATTTTGCAGACCCTGCAGAACTGCAAAAGGTCCTGCATGGCCCTGATCTCTTCCGGGAGCTCATTCCACCAGTAAGGAGCCACCACCGAAAAGGCCCTGGCCCTGGGGGCGGTGAGCCTGGCATCTTTGGGGCCTGAGATAATTAACCAATGTTGTGACCCCAACCGTAGTGCTCTCTGGGGTATATATGGGGAAAGGCGGTCCCTCAGATATGCCAGGCCCTGGCCCCTATAGGACTTTAAAGGTAAGTACCAGCACCTTGAAGCATATTCGGTATGCTATTGGCAGCCAGTGCAGTGACCTGAGCACAGGCCAGATGTGCTCCCAACGTGGGAGGCCCATCAACAGCCTGGGTGCGGTATTCTGCACTAGCTGCAGCTTCCAGATTTGCGACAAGGGCAGCTCCCTGTAGAGTGTTACAGTAGTCTAATCTTGAGGTGACTATCATATGTATCACTGTAGTCAGGTCGCCACGGTCGAGGAAGGGGACCAACTGCCACATCAGCCAAAGATGATAAAAGGCTGACTTTGCAGTGGCTGCTACCTGGGCCTCCATTGTCAAGGAGGGATCCAGGAGCACTTCCAGACTCCTCACCTTCGACGCTGGCTCCAGCGGCACCCCATCAAAGGCCAGGACTGGGATCCCCAGCCCCGTGCCGCCGCAACTCAAGCACAGGACCTCCATCTTCGCCGGATTTAGCTTCAGCCGACAGTCTGAGCCAACCAGCCACGGCCTGCAGCGCCCGGTCCAGATCTTCTGGTCTGGAATCTGACTGGCTGCCCAACATCAGATAGAGCTGAGTGTCATCACCGTACTGATGACAGCCCAACCCATACATCTGAGCAACCTGGGCAAGGGGGCGGATGTAGATGTTAAACAACATTGGGGAAAGCACCGCCCCCTGAGGCACCCCGGATTCAAGCAGGTGTCTCTTGGACTGCTGTTCCCCTACCCCCCCCCTTTGTCCCTGACCCTGGAGAAAGGAGACAAGCCATTGTAAGGCGAGCCCCTGTATCCCCACGTCAACGAGGTGGTGGGTCAGCAACTGATTCAATTCAATTTATTACAGGTCTATATGACCGAAGTCTTGACCAAGAGGATACCAAAGGGGGATAAAATAGGTACATAAAATAGACAAAAATGTGTCAAGGTACATAATCACAGTCACATAAAACCCAGGCTGAGCCCAGAGATTAAAAATTACCTAACTACACTTGGGGCGGAGCCAGGGGTCATTTGGGGGGGACGTGGGGGGACGCCATCCCCCTGGGTGAGGTGCGGGAGGGCGGGGCCTGGAGCTCCCTGCTGGTGCCCGCTGGAGGTCGCCGCCGGCTGTGGGGAGGACACACTTCCGGTGATGTCAGGGGTGTGGCATATGCTAATGAGTTATGCTAATGAGTCCCCCTAGCTCTTTTTCTATGAAATGACCCCTGGGCGGAGCCAACTAACTAAAATCATCCGAAGTTTAAAGGTCGGTGTCGAAGTTTTCAGAAGTGCTGGAATTTTCAATGCTTCTTGAGAGCAGCCACCTTAGCCAGGAACCGCGCCACGTTAGCTGTTATCAGTCCATCAGCATTTGAGTCAGATAACAGTACTGAAAGCACCCAAGGTTGCACGGGAAGATTCATCTACATAAGAATAGGAGAGATATAAGTGCCTCTAACTTGAGTCCAGTGGGGACAGCGAAACATCAGATGATCTAAGGTTT